>NC_081419.1:13529251-13660730 GCF_949786415.1 Peromyscus eremicus | reverse complement strand
GCCTTCAGGGGGTCTTTCAGACTGAGAGATGCTGGGAGAACCTGGTGGCCAGGTCCAGCCTTGACATGTTAAATAGGCACCTCAGTTATTTGTCCTGGCTTTGAAACCTAACATATTGCTGTGAAGAGACACCATTACCAAGGCAGCTCTTATAAATGAAAACATTTGATTGTGAGTTTGCTTAAAGTTGTAAAGGATTAGTCCATTTATCATCATGGCAGGGAGCATGATGGAATGCAGGCAGATGTGTGCTGGAGAAGTAGGTGAGAGTTCTACATCCTGATCTGTAGGAAGAGAGGAGAGGGAGAGAGAGAGAGAGAGAGAGAGAGAGAGAGAGAGAGAGAGAGAGAGAAAAAAAATGGGCCTAGCATTGGCTTTTGAAACCTCAAAGCCAGTGACATACTTCCTCCAACAAGGCCACACCTCCTAGTCCTTCTAATCCTTCTCAAATAGTGACAGTCCCTGGTTACTAAGTATTCAAATATATGAACCTATGGGGGCCATTCTTATTCAAATCACCAAGACCAGGATCACACAATTGCAGAAGAGAATGACTCATAGAGGGGCAAATCTTCTGCTACCCCATACAGTGAATAACAGTCTGTCTTTGTGAATCAGAAGTCACATGAACAATATACCTAAACACCCCGATGCTAAACTGGATGCTCAGCTGCAAAGTAAAAACCAAGAAGGAGAGGGATGCAAAAAGCGTTGGCTTAACTCTCTACTGTGAACATAACTAAGTCTGACAAAACTTGAACAATTGCGCAAGGGGAGAAATGACCCTGAATGCCACTCTACTTTCACATACAGGTTATTTCTTCTTCCTACATCACAGCAAATGTGGGGAAACACTAAAAATTGGTAGCTCGATGCCTCCTGATGTCTTTTAGCAGCTTTATAGCTTGTCCCTATAGTGCCTGAACATCAACCATTATATTTGCATGTTCTGTGTTTCTATAAAAATATCTAAGTCTGGATACTTTATAAAGAACATAAATCTATATTACTCATAGTTCTGGAGGTGCAAGACTGTGGCACTGGCTTCTGCTTCTCTCCAGTGAGAGTTCACAGTAAATAGAGTCGGCATCATGAGAACATGTGTGGGGAGCAGCCTGTACAGAAAAAGGAGTCAGGATGGTGTCACGCCTACTTACAACAACCAATCCTCATGCCAATGAATCTAGTCCCAAGAGATAAATGGATTCCAGCCAGCCAGCATTTAATCCATTCCTGAGAGGGGAGGCCCTACGACCCACCTCTAAAGATTCCATTACATCAATACTTTCTCATTGGGGCCCAGAGTTCCAGCATGCAAACCTTTGGGAGATAAGCCACATCCAGACCACACAACCACATTTCTCTTAGAGTCCCTTGCAGCTAGAATTACAACTGTAATTTTAATTCTACTAAGAAGAAACATTTATGGGCTGGGCGATGGTGGCGCACGCTCTAATCTCAGCATGTCTGAGGCAGAAGTAGGTGGATCTCTGAGTTCAAGGCCAGCCTGGTCTACAGAGCAAGTTCCAGGACTGTTACAGAGAGAAACTCTGTCTCAGAAAAAAAAAAGTAACATTTTTGAGACACTCAATGTGTCTTTAGAATGCACCATCTGTGGAGGGTTGTTCGTTTTCTTAATGTAGATTTTAGTTACTATGGCATGCTTCTAGAGGTAGCATTCTGATTTCTGAGGACTACTAAAGCTGTGTTTTTCTAGAGTCAGCCAGGCTCCAGTGGCAGGCAGTGGAGCCCAACGTGCAATGGCAATTTCCTGATGCTGAAGTGACAGATGGCAGCAAGCCAGTTCTGGAGCACTCCTCTGGGGACCGTTCTTCATGGCTGTTCTCTCCAACAAACTCTCTAAGTACTGAACTATTCACACGTAAACACTGCCTTTTCAGATGTCTAGAGTACTTTCTATTACCTCTCACGGAATCCTGGCAAATCAACATTGCACCATTTTTCTTATTTCTATGATTCAGTGGGTATTTTGGCCTCTGTCTAAAGACTCCCTTGCTCTGACTTGCCTGGATGTGTCTCCTTTTTCAAAACGTTTGACTCAGACTTTATCACTTCTCCCTAGACATGCTTACCTCCCATTGCTGCTTTTCTTCATCACCATACATAGTATATACTTGTGCACCTTTTTACCCCTCCCTCCCTTCCTTCCTCCCTCCCTCCCTCCCTCCCTGCCTGTCTCCCTTCCTCCCTCCCTCCCTTCCTCCCTTCTTCCCTCCCTCCCTTCCTCCCTTCCTCTCTCCCTCCCTCCCTCCCTCCCTTCCTCCCTCCCTCCCTTCCTCCCTGCCTCCCTCCCTCCCTCCCTCCCTGCCTCTCTTCCTTCCATTTCATTTACTCATTTATCACACTTATATTAAATATCTACTAAAAAATAACCCGCTGGGGCTACAATAACACATAGGACACAGTTTTTATCCTTAAGTTGATAACAGAGTACTGAAAGGGATTCAAAATCAGTCTAGTTTGGCAAATTTCATGCTAGGAGTGAGTCATTTCCTACAGTTGTATAGAAAATGGGCGATATAAGCTGGTGCAGAGCTGTACAGGGTGTTCTCGTGGGTTTGACTCCTTGATTGAGCTCAGAAATATGAGTATGATTAGCCTACACACAGAAGAGAAATGATTTCCTGCAATAAAAGGGAAGCAAGTGTGGGATGGAACTTGTGAGAGAGCGTGGGGCCCTGCGGGACCTGCCAGTCTTTTATGATGGCTGTTCTTAAATACAGTGTGAGTGCAGGGCAACGCGAGGATAGCTGAGAGATGGCCTGAGACATATATCAGTACTAAAAGTGTATGCTGAGCCATGGAAGGAAAGACATTCGTCCATCCAGGTGGGAGGCAGTGGGGACTAAGGCTTCGGACAAGGCCAGACTTTGCAGTGAGGAACTTGGTGCGAACTTGCTTCAGTGACTCACAGATTAGGAGACAAGATCTAGACAATGATGCTGGCTATTAGGATGGAGAATCTGTTAGAAATATTATGGTGGTAGGTTTGATAGGACTCGGTAACTGTTTAAAGCAAGAGGTACAATTGTATGTGGAGGGAGAGTAGGGACCAAGGAGAGTCTTATTTTGCAGCCTAGATACCTGGGGTGTTAGAAGACAGTAAGCACTTCTGAGAAGATACGTGGGAGAGGAGCAGGCTATTCCTGAAGGAAGTGGGAGGGAGGGGAAGTCATTTCTAATCGTGTAGTGCTTGAGATGCAGGTGAGAAACACCAGACAAAGATGTTCAGTTAGCAGCTGTACACATAGACCTAGATTCTAGAGGACAGTCCCCCAATGACAAAGACCTACGCGTCGTATTTGAAGCCTTGAACAGAAGAGAGAACGTGGAATGAAGGGTACACCAACGTTCACATTATTTGACAATGCCGCTCAACGTATCTGTGCTTCCTGACAGTTTAAAGTTACACTTTTGTATATTAAAGCCCTTACGTATTTTTTACAATAGTATCTTGAATATAAGTGCTCAGCAGGTAGAAATGAATGAATCAATAATGGATTCATTTGGTCACTTATTTTTAAGGGAGGGGCATAAGCTAGAGAGGTCGATCTTTTTCATGATCTCAAAGGAAGGCAGGGAATCTCAGGAAAGACAGACTTCAGGTTTTATTATAGAGGTGAATTAGACAAGGGAGCAAGAAGCATCGAGGCCAGGGTGGCGTTTCCAGCATTCTGGCCAATCAAAGCACCAGGGATTAGAGGGTCTGGGGCCACTGTTCCCGTAGATCTCAAATATCCTTACTTCTCACCACCATTCTGCCTGGCTCTATGTGCCAGACATATTTCGGCTCTTCCTTTGCCCTTGTTTAGAGACCTATTAAGAAAGTTTCTTATGTCGCTTAGTGCCCGTTGAAGCAAAACTTCCTTTTCTTTTGCCCTAAAAAGGTCTCCTCCAAGCTTCACTGGGTGTCATGTCTGAAGTACTAGCCACTTCCCTTTGCTCAACTCCCAAGAGCACCATTACTTCCCGAGCAGTGTGCAAACCGCCTTGCATGCTGCCTCCCACCCCCGCACAGCGAATGTCTGCTCTCTTCTCCGGGGTTTGTGTGACCTATGGGGCCTGTGGGCAGGTATTGCAACTGTCTGACATTGGTCTTCAGGCTCAGCAAGTAGGGCAGACACAGCTGACCACAGCTTCTCTCAGGGGGCCACAACGGAGGGAGAGTTCTGAGAATCCTGGTAATGACTCTGCAAAATCATCGGTCCCACAGCAACGATTAGTAAACTTTAATGTGTTTTCCTCCATCTGCTACTCAGCAAAGCTATTTACTCTAGCCAGCATTAATCCAATACGGTCTATCTGGGCTTACTATTTACACAACTCCCAGGACACCCTCCTTTCCCTTTGGAGAACACAATTTGTAACAAAAAAAAGTTTCACTTCCTGAACACATTCTTCAGCCTCCATTTAATAGCCTTATTTGTTTCTTCATAGGTCATATCACTCTCTGAAATGATATTGAGTATGTATTTGCTAGGTATTTTTTTTTTTGCCTGTTCTGGGCAATGGAATATAAGTTCCTTTATTACATCGTATTCACAAATGTCTCTTAGTGTCCAAAACCCATTATACTTAGAGCTTGCACACCATAGTAATTCTAAAGGAGTGAATCTCACTCTCCATTTTCTTTTTCAAATGTTCCTGCAGTTCTTGCTTTAGATGAAATCTGCCTTTTCTTCAGGACTGTTTGTCTGTTGTAGCTTTCTCAAGAAAGAGAAGAAAGACCTGGTGCTATTTCAGGCTCAGGAAGATGGGAGAGCATGTAGTTGTCTCTCTGTCATCATTAGCAGATTATGACTTGTCTGATGTTTATAAAATGCAAAACCAACCCAAGCAAACAAAAGCTCTGGTCTTGTGAAGTTGATAGTCTCCTGGACCTGTCATCATAGCATTTAGCTACTGACTTCCTGGTATTTCCCTTAATTTATCAGACGTTTGGCTTTGAACCAATTCTTCCTCTTTGTCCTAAACTCCACAGGTCCTTGGTGTCCATCTGAATGACCAACACTAAGATTTCCAGGCACCTTGGCTTTCTCACCTTTGAAGACTCCCACCTTCATTCCTCTTCTGACATTCACTCCCGGGGCACTGTGAATTGCTCATCATCATGCTTGTGGTTCATTGTCATTCTTTGTTTGTTTGTTTTTCGAGACAAGATTTCTCTGTGTAGCCCTAGCTGTCCTGAAACTTGCTTTGTAGACCAGGCTGGCCTTGAACTCACAGAGATCCACCTGTTTCTGTCTCCCCAGTGATAGGATTAAAGGCGTGCGCCACCACCGCCGCCTGGCTCATCATCATTCTTGATCCTTTCACCTCTATATCAGGCAAATGAAAGCATCTCGTCCTTTGACTACAGTGAACTCTAGGAGTCTTTACAGCACGCTCCCCCTACATTCCCTTCACCTCCATTAGCATCACTACCCATGCATTTCAACCACCTAGGGACCTGTGGTTCTTTGACCCACCCACCTCCTCCTTGGAAGTCTTCGCCTCCTTCCAGCCACTTACTGGATCATTCTTCTGTTCATATTCCCCACGGTTTGGCTCTTCTGCCCTCACACTGTACAGCAGGCAGAGGTTTAATGCCCAGGATCTACCCTCTTGGATTTTGTAATGAAGCCTCTGAGTAACCCAGGAGAACATGGCAGATCAGCATCATGAACTCTGGTGATATTCCAAGTTACCGGCCTTTGCGGTTACTCTAGCAACCTTCCCACAGTTCTCTAACTGGCTGGCTCTTCCATCTCCACAGAAAACACTTAAAATCATCTCATCTTCAATGTCCTACCACATCAAATCTTCCTTCAGTTAGAGGAAAATTGCATAAAATAGCTAAAGACAAGACACTCTTAGTTTTCCATCTATCTCTATTAAATCTGATGGATCCCCCCACTTTCCTTTGTCTCATCCAATGAGACCAGAAAGCTACTATTCTCCAAGGCAAGTCTTCTATCCCTGGGCCTTGTGTCCTATATAACAACCCTAAAGTACTCAATGTTATCAATCTTGGCATATTCAAGATTACTCAGCCTCTTCCTAAAGCCTGTAATGTTTTTGTTTCTACTTGCTCCAGTTTATGCAAGGTAGAAGAGAACTGTTCTATACTATTTATCTCACTATTACTAAGTAAGATTCTATTTAGTCCTTATTTCAAAGTCCAAAGTCCTGCTTGTTTGCTTGCCACACCAATAATACTGCTTGTAGTGGCAGCATTCAAAATTAACAAGAAGAAAGTCTCAGCGGCTCAGGGGATATCTCTTCTCCCTCACGGCTTCAGTGGGAGAGATGAGTTTCTGCAACATAAACTTGTTCGAAGCCGCCGTTTGCGAGCCACTGAGCTGAGAACATCCACAAGCTATCACTTTCTCCCTGCACATTATAAAGAGTCTAATGAGCGCACGTGATTTCCATCACCAATTCTGATCTCGGTTAAAAGAAACATGTCCTGCAAGTATTTGAACAAAGGGGTCTTGTTATAACTAGAGGCTAAAGAAATTGACGCTATATCCCACAGAAATTACCCCCCCTCCGAAAAAGAAGCCCGCCGCTTTCATCTGTGGTTTTGATTGAAAATGTGTTTTTAAAACAGACCCACAAGCCTTGAGACCTTTATCAGTAAGAGGTGGGGACTGACTTCCCTCCCCATGAATGTCAGCTGGCATTAGCAAACAGGATGAAGGGGATGTTATACTGAACGACTTCTGAAGCGAGGTGATCAGATGATACCCAGCAGTTGTCTGCTATTTTTCCAGACATTTGCTTCTGGAAGCCAGCCACCACATTGTGGGGAAGATTAGGTGGCGTGAAAAGGCCACCTAAAGGTATTTTGGCTGTCTCACTGAGGATCCTGCAGGCAGCCACCATCAAATTCAGACCTGTGAGGAGGAAACTCTCAGATGATCCTGGGCCCACTCTTTGAGTCTGCTCAGCATATGCTTGATCGAGCAAAGAGGTCCCCATGAACTCTGGCTGCTTTCAGATTCATAAACAAAATTAGTGCAGTCTTCATTTTGTTTTGAGCCTCTAGGATTTGGGGTGGGTTGTTCTGTAGCAAGTGAAAACAATGAAATGTAGTGACATAGCACTGAAAAGATAGTTTGTAAAGATTTCTTATTAATTCTGAAGAAGGCCATTAGCATTTTTTTCTCAGATGCATCAGGGAACAATAAAAACATGTCATTCTGCAACACTGATCATTTTCAAAGTTACCTGAGTACATCTACTTCATACGATTTATACTAAGCAAGAAGTGTAGAGTAGATTGTTAATTCAGACCGGTGCTTAAGCTCACATACATAGCTATTGACCCAGAACACAGTGCCACCTATTTTCTCTGATTTCCCCTTCAGAAGCACGTGCTTTATACTGTTGCATCTTGAAAACATCTTGCCTTAGCTCTGTATCTGCCTCCAACTCCACCCTTTCTCTTTCTTCCTTTACACAGCCAAATTTATAAAAAGACTCATTGCGATGATGCCCATGTCCCCACTCTCACTCCCTCCAAAGATACTTGATCTTCGTCTTTATTTCTGGAATTACTCTAGTCTCAGCTCCAAGGTCCAGTGAACTTGACCGGGTTTGATCTCTGCCAGTGATCTATACAGATGGGTCTGGCTGTGAAAAACCCACTCCAGTGCAGACTTCCATAAGGCATGTCTCCTGACTGCGTTTGCTTCCACCTCCTAGAGTGGAGAGTATTTTTCTGACTGTCCTTCCAAGCTGATCGTCTTCTTCTCCCTCTTTCTAGTCTCTCTCAACTAATCTCTCTCCAAATTCCACTCACTCTATCAGCTTAGTTATTACCTGGAAACTCCAAAATCTTTATATTCATTCCAAATTTCTCTCCAAAATATGTATATGTCACTGTTCACTGAATATCTGCACCTGCAGGGTTAGATACTTCTTAAAACTCTAAGCCCTTCAAATGCTGTGGAATGGTCCTTATGCTGTGACTATGTATTTCTCTCATTGGTTGATAATAAAGCTGTTTTGGCCTATGGCAAGGCAGGATAAGGTTAGGTGGTACAATCAAACTGAGGACTCAGAGGAAGAAGGGTTGAGTCAGACAGACATAAGCTGATTGCTCAAGGTGTCAGAGGGCTGGTAAGCCATGGACCACGTGGCAATACATAGATGAATAGAAATGGGTTAATTTAAATGTAAGAGCCAGTTAATATAAGCCTGTGCCATTGGCCAAGCATTAATATAAGCCTCTGTGTGGGGATTTGGAAAGCGGCTGCCACGTAGTTGGGATCAGGCAGATGAGACAAAAAGTTCCGCCTCTGTTTACACCTTCAGAAATACAACTTATCCTTTCTCCTCCACTATACCTTATGACAGGAGATAAAAATCAGCAGCCATTAGTAAAAGTATTACAGTAGACAGCAAAACTAGAAACTCCAACTACATTGAATAATTCACCAAAATTGATCAGTTCTTTATCCTAAATATGTCTTAAATCAAACAACTTCTCTCAGCAATTGCTGGACACTCACCATCTCTCAGTCTGACTGGAGGTGATGAACTCTGGGGCAGGAAGCCATTCTGTGTGGTTTCTTATGGAACTGCCAACAGCCTATTCTCAAGGGTGGTAGAATAATTATTTTAGGATGCAATTCTCACTGCGTTGGTGCCCTACTTAAAGTCAACCGTGGGGACATCACACTTCCTTGATAAAGACAAGGCTGTCAGTGCACCTTCATGAATTTCATCATCTGGTGACATTCTGCTCTGCCCATGTTAGGTTTTTTTTAAGCACAACAGTCCTTTCTTATGTTTATTCCCGTCAACTAGGAAACCATTAGAAAGTCTTCTCATTTTAGCACACACCAACTTACAGCCAGTTGTTATAATAGGCATTCAAGTCTACAATTTCAGAATGTAAGTGGTGACCCCAAGAGTTATACGGTGAAGTCTGTGCACTTCCAGGAAGGTCCCAAGAGCTTCATGTTGATTTATAAGCATATATAAATAGAAAGTGCCAAAGTCCCAGCCTTCAGAACTCACACTCCAGTGCCACATAACTAGCATGTTGGTCAAGGGGAAATCTGCATTACTGCATGTGGATAAGCACCGATACATCCTTGTTTGGTTGTCAGGATCTCTCCAGAGCAAGAACATCTGTACTCTTGGTGATGTTATTGGCTAGGCCTGGGGAGGGCTATCTATAAGGGACTGCAAAGCTATGAAAAGGATAATAGAGTAAGGAGAAGGGCCTGACTTCCAAACAGGGAAGGGAGCAGCGTAACCTAGAACTATTACCAAAAATCCACACTCCTGTTTCTGTACAATCCAGCCTGGGAAAAATACCTCCTTCCTCAAGTGAACCCCAAATCCTTGCTTTCCCCCTGCCTGTCATGTTGGGGAGGAATCACATTTCCTTAAATTTCTCTATCAGGTCATCTGTTTGCCTCCCTTGAGGAAGTGTGTGTGGGAGTAATGACCAATGTGCAGCTTCTCAAAATGGAGATGATTTTCCATGATCTTCTGTGACTAATGAGCTGAGCAGAGCACGCCATGCTGGGTCACAATTGCGGCACATGGTTCTGTAGAGGGCAGTTATGTTTTGATTGTCAACTTCCTATTTAATTACTCCCTTTCGGTCATGGAAACATACACACACTGTGTCATATATTCTGATTGGGATTTGACTTCTGTTGAGGCTGACTCATGCCTTCACTCATGAAAAGCACAATGGATTTCCTGCTGCACATCCCATGGCTAAGCTTCTCGTAAAGGCAATATGTAACAAGATGCTCGGGGGTGTAGTTTCAGGGATGGTCAGTCTGGGCTTAGACCTCTTCTCTCCCATTTGTTCACAATGACTTTGAGAACTTCACATTCCTTAAAGTTCTTCCCTTCTGGAGGCAGAATTCGTTTCCCCATCCACTCGCCTCAAGCCTGGCCCTGTGACTTGTTTGAACAGGATGTGACAGGCTTGATTACGTGAGCTCTGGAGCTCAGACCTCGAGGGGAGCCATAACAACCACTTTTGTCCCTTAGAAAGGTAGCATTCAGATGGTCACATGAGGAAGTCACTTCAGTCTGTTGCAGGACATGAGGACACCCAAGGGAGACCTACGGTCCACAAACAACAGTCACACTAACTGCTAATCATGTGGTTGAAACTGCCTTGGACCATCTAACTTAGACTCCCCTAGATAAATGTGAGTGTCCCACACAACCCACAGGTAAGAACAGGTGATAAACTGCTGTGTTAACTTGCTAAATTCTCGGTTGTTTTGTTACACAGCAGTAGATAATTGAGTTGTGGTGCATATCAAATTTTCAGACACAGCTGGATGACCAGACCACCCTCTGTACCCATCTTTCTGGAGACTAGACTCTTTCTTCACTACTTCCACCTACTGATACAGCCCTTTCTGATGATGTTGAACGGGCATCCAAGCTCAGTTCTCCAGAGGACCAGACCCCCAAGTTGGACTCTTTGGTTCTCCTATTTGGTTATTCTGGGACTGGTGCCCTGACTAGCCAAGTGTTCTCCCAAATTGCCTGTGTGTTTATTCATTCAAAAATATACCTACCACGTGTCCTAAACACTTGTACATGCTAGTGATATATAAACTAAGAAGACTCAAACTTCTGCCTGGTGGATGGATCTTCTATTATGGGGAAGGGAAAAGACGGATAGTGAATAAGAAATAATTCAGAATGTGTTGGAATGTCATAGAAGGTGATTTTCTGCTATAATGGAGGTGATTCTGAAGTGCTGGGGACATTATAATTTTAAGTGAAGTAACTAGAGTAGCCTTCACCAAAGAAGTGAGGCATGAAGGTACAGGGAACAATGAATTCTTCCAAACTGAAGACTGATGCAAAGGCCCTGGGGGTAACATCAAGGCAGGTGGGTAGAGTGATGGGGGAAAGAGGTATCAAGATTGGCAAATAAAGAAAGCGGTTGGCAGAGGAAGACTGGAAACTCCTCCTTACACTATGTTATCAAACAGAGGACATGTCAAGAAAAGCCCTGAGATCGTTGAATAGGAAGAAGACATAAACTACAGAAATGACCTGCAAAGGATCAGGGCATTCCTGGCCTGGGCTTTTGAATCTGTACTACTCCTGGGAGCACCAGATTCAAACCTTTCCTCTCCATGCCTTTTCTTTCTTTGCCTAATGGAACCCCAAATCTTGGAGCCTAGGAGTGATCTTCCCAAAAGACCTTTTGGGATGTTGATGGGGCTTATGCCAGACAAAGAAGTATGTGGATTTCCCAGCAGCTGCCAATCTCACACCTAAGACTGAGAAGCAGCTACCCACGAAGATCCACATTTGAACTGGGAGACCCCCACACAGAGCCACACTGCCTCTAACCAAGCCTGGAGATGAACAGAGCTGTGCTGCTCCTGGGGACTCATGTTCTACTAGTAACTGGACTCTCGCATGCACTGAGCTGACCACTGACCACAGGCAGCCGTGTGGGCAATCAAATAGGACAACAGTGGCATGGCCAACCAAGATGGCAATCACAAGGACAACTAAGATGGTGGCCACATGTGGGGGTGGCCTTGATGGCTCTAATAAAACAATGACATGCACACAGCAGCTTGAGAGCCACATCACCACGTGACCACCACAGAGCCTGAGACTTCCTGTGTCACTAGCATTGACTCACTTCCTCTCTTCTTTCCTCATTTCTTTCTTTCTTCCTTTTACTCCCCGTGGGCTCACTGGGATGACAGGAAACACAGATTCCCACAGAGTTCTCGTTCCTACACTGCAGCAGCTCTTCCTTGTACCTTCCACTCAAGAACATTTCCCAGAGACCCCCTCCTGCCCAGGGCTAGGGATACCGATTCTATTGCCTATGATTAGTTCTGACTATTTGCTGTATCACTGGTGTGGGGGGTGGAGAGGGGGCAGAAGATCTGAGAGGAAGATTCTTAAAACCAGCATGCAGATGAGCTATTTGCTCAAAGTTATTTGCTAATGACTGTCTGTCCAGAGTGCACGTTCTCCATCAGAAACCCACTGCTTGGGGTTGTAATGTCCCAGCAGGCACCCAGAGACATAGAGAATCACAGGAAGCGTTAGTGAAGGAATGAAAAACTATATTGACTAACATGTTGACTGTGACTTTGCCCTATTGTATTTATTTATTTATTTATTTATTTATTTATTTATTTATTTATTTAATATCCCAACCAGAGTTTCCCCTCCCTCCTCTCCTCCCATTCCCTCTCCCTCTCTGCGTTTCTGTTCAGCAAGGCAGCCCTCCCATGAGTATCAACAAAGCATGGCATATCAAGTTGCCGTAGGACTAAGCACCTCCCTTGTATTTAGGCTGGGCAAGGCAATCTAGTATAAGGAATAGGGTCCCAAGAGCCAGTCCAAGCATTAGGGACAGCCTCTGTTCCTATTGTTAGGAGTCCCACAAGTAGAACAAGCTACATCTGTCATATATATGTAGAGGGCCTAGGTCGGTCCCAAGCAGGATCTCTGGTTGTTGGTTTAGACTCTCAGTTCCCATGAGTCAGGTTAGCTGTTTCTGTGGGGTTTCTTGTGATGTCCTTGGCCCCTCTGCCTCCTACAATCCTCCCTCCCTCTCTTCTGCAGGATTCCCCGAGCTAGGCCTAATGTTGGCTGTGGGTCTCTACATCTGTTTCTATCAGTTACTGGATGAAGGCTCTCTGATGACAATTGGGTAGTCACCAATCTGATCCAGGAGATGACCAGTTCAGGCTACATATCTGCTGCTACTAGGAGTCTTAGCTGGGGTCATTCTTACAGATTCATGGGAGTTTATTTCCCTTGCATCAGATTTCTACCTGACCCCCCTTTCCAGTCATCTCTTTCAGTACTCTCCCTCCCCCAACCCAAGTCCCCAAGTTCCCATCCCCATCTGCCTCCAGTCCACCTAGAAGATCTCTTCTATTTCCCCTTCCCCAGGGAGATCTGTGAGTCTCCCCTTGGGTCCTCCTTGTCCCATTTTCAACAGGCTAATTGAAGCTTTCAGGAAATCCACCCATCTGGGCTCCTCACACCACAAAGGAAAAGTTCTTCTGGGACACCATATTAATAGCCAGTCAGCTCCTGACAGGTATAGAAAGCTTCAGAAATCACAGATATGACCTCTGACTACGCAGACTCAAGTGTTAAATAAACAGACTTCTCTGTATTCAAAACAGAGCAAAAAGGAACGGAGAAAGGAGTCCAAATGATTGTGATTGCCCTTGTAGATGCCATTTGCCAAGCCCATCTTTCAAGTGATCTCTCTCACAAGCCTCAAATGACAGAAACTCGGTCTGCTTCAAATGTGAAGACCCAGGCCACCAGACACATGAATGTATCAAATGTGCCCCAACTCCATGACCATGCCATTATGTAAGGATCCAGAGGATTGGCCCTGCTCCTAGAAGAGGAAAGGACCAGCTCCTGGTGGGAACATCTTACAGAAGTAAAGGTGCCCAGGGAAACAGTCTTGCAGACACAAACGCTGACGGCAAGTTTCCAAACCAACCTCCATTCACGTGGTTAATGCAATCGTGTCCTGTGTACTCATGTAATTGTTTATATGTCATTTTTATGTTAAAACAACATGGGACAGAGGTCAGTCTGCTCCTTGGTTTTTATTGCAGGCTTAAACGTATTTTGGCATGGCTAATTTAAAAAAAATGACTTGCTGGAATTCTTGAAGGGACTGGTCCTTTGGAAAGATAACCGCAGGATCTCCATGACTGAGAGGAGTTTTGGTGAGGGTCCATTGATGATGATGAGCTAGAAGCCAGAGCCCTTGAACCAGACCAATGACTCATTGCAGTGAACATTTTGTGGGTAGGGCTGATGGGGTACAACTGGCTGATTGACAAGAGGGTACACTGTGTGATGGGCCACGGCTCCCGATGCCACCAGGATGAATGAAGAGGTGTTGGAGAGACAGAGGAGTGAGGTGAGTTTTTTTGTTTGTTTTGTTTTGAATTAATTGGAGGGGCTTGTTGCAGGGGTGAGGGGCAGATATGGATGGACTTGGAGGTGAGCGGGATTGAGATGCATGATGTGAAATTCTGAAAGAATCAATAAAGAATTATGTTTAAAAAAGTGTGCATGCCAGGGACAAATAGCCAAACAAATGGAAACACATGAACTATGAACCAATGGCTGAGGGGCCCCCAACTGGATCAGGCCCTCTGAATGGGTGAGACAGTTGATTGGCCTGATCTGTTTGGGAGGCATCCAGGCAGTGGGACCGGGTCCTGTGATCATTGCATGAGTTGGCTGTTTGAAACCTGGGGCCTATGCAGGATCGCTTGGCTCAGCCTGGGAGGAGGGGACTGGACCTATCTGGACTGAGTCTACCAGGTTGATCTCAGTCCACGGGGGAGGCTTTGCTCTGGAGGAGGTGGGAATGGGGGGCGGGCTGGGGGGAAGGTGAGGGGGGCGGGAGGGGGGAGAACAAGGGAATCCATGGCTGATATGTAGAACTGAATTGTATTGCAAAATAAAAACAAAAATTAAAAAACAAAAAACAAACAAACAAAAAGTGTGCATGCATGAGTGCATTCATGCCTGTGTGTGTGTGCGTGCATGTGTGTGTGTGTGTGTGTGTGTGTGGCATACGCATGTGTGCATGTGTACATGTGTGTTTTGGACTATCTTAAAAGGTTTTATAAATACATGCTGCCTTATAAACTTAGGCACTCTTCTTTAACTCCACTGAATGGTATTTTGGATTTATTAAGTGTTTCATAAAACCTTAAAATGCTACTTGTTTATGAAATCCAATATTCAATGGAGTTATTAAGCTATGAAATTTAACACTGGATATAGATTTTTGGTAAGGATTTCCTTTCAAATTAGGTTCTGGAAAAATTTTAATGTTAATAGTGAAGGGTAGCAAAAAATAAAAGGACATAAAATACTTTATGTTAATCAAAACACCTTCAAATGATGTACATTAAAAATCTTCCTGTTAGGCTAGTTCCTATAGATTTCTTTTTCAAGAGTATTCTTAATCTGCTAGTGATAAATTTAAGATAAATTGTATGAAGACTATAATATACGCAAAATGGTGGTGGTTATGTGTAATATACTTGTCAAAGACCTTTATGTTAAATTTCCTTTTCAGAATCAAAATTCAGGTGATGTAATCCCAACAAGCAATAAAATTCAGAATCGAGGTAAGTTTATTCCATACTTAAAAAAAAGAATGTAGTAACTTTCATTTACTACATTTTTAAGAAAACAATAATCACTAATATTTTGTATTTTAAGAAAAAATTTAACACTGGGTGGCACATGCCTTTAATCCCAGCACTTGGGAGGCAGAGGCAGGCATCTCTGTGAGTTTGAGGCCAGCCTGGACTACAGAGTGAGTTCCAGGAAAGGCGCAAAGCTACACAGAGAAACCCTGTCTCGAAAAACCAAAAAAAAAAAAAAAAAAAAAAAAGAAAGAAAAAAAAAGAAAAAGAAAAAATTTAAAGTACAGTTGTGACATTGAGATATAAAAACTATTGCCTATCTACCTGTGCTTCTTTTAACAACAAAAACCAAACAAATAGGTTTGCAAAGTTCTTGTCCAATTTAAAACTAAGAACAATCGGGTCATTTAAAAACCAAGCTGTGGGGACCAATGAGGCGGCTCAGCAGGTGCAGGTACTTGTTGCCAAATTTGACAACCTGAGTTTGATCCCTAGGATTTACATTGTAGGTGAGAGAACCAAGTCTCACAAGTTGTCCTCTGACCTACACACACACACACACACACACACACACACACACACACACCCCAAAGAAAATAGATCTTAAATAAATAAATAAATAAATAAATAAATAAATAAATAAATAAATAAATTTGGCATTTGGTGATTCCAACAACAGAAACAAAATAAAGATAGCTAAGGCCCAGAGGAAGCAAGTTACAGGCTCACTTGATAGCTTTGCCCCAGGGAATGATTATTTGGGAGCCTGCTGCAGATGGGGCAGGACACAGAAAAGCTTCTCACTATACCATGTCTTTGCAAATCCAGACTTGGCATTAAAGATTGTTTAATGGTATTTAGGAAATAATCAGATCGACATTCTAACTTAAAAACAAACGACAGACCTAAGTGAAAGTCACAAAAACTTTGTTTTTAAAACCTATCTTTATGTGTACCTAATGTTTATATACTTCCTCTACATGTTAGCCTAAATTCCTTTTAGTCTTTTAATTCACAGCATAACTAAACTTGTAGAGCAGAGGACAAAAGTATGTGTAACTGAGCAGCCTTAGTCAAGATGTTAGCATTGCATCAGTCCTGTCCTCAAGAAGTCTGAAGAAGTCCCTATGTCCTGGGAGAAAATTACAGGAAGAGATAATAAGACCCAGATAATCCAAGTTAACTTTTAAATTTGGTTGTGGGGTTGCTGGAGAGATGGCTAAGAGGCTAAAAACGCATACTGCTCTCTTAGAGAAACGGAGCTCATTGCATTCCCTATAATGGGCAGTTCACAGCTGCCTGTAGGGAATCTGAAGCCCTCTTCTGGCCTCTGCAGGCACTTGAACTGAAATGCCAACAGACAGACAAACAGGGAGACAGGCATTTGTATGGGTGGACAGGGACACACACACACACACACACACACACACACACACACACACACACTCACACACCCCAAAGAAAATAGATCTGAAATAAATAAATAAATAAATAAATAAATAAATAAATAAATAAATAAATAAATAAATAAATAAATTTGGCATTTGGTGATTCCAAAAACAGAAACAAAATAAAGATAGCTAAGGCCCAGAGGAAGCAAGTTACAGGCTCACTTGATAGCTTTGCCCCAGGGAATGAAATATTTCCATAGACAGATAAGCGCTTACTACCTTAAGCAAGCACTAGATTGGAGAAAATTTATACAGAAACAATACTTGCCACAGCTATGGGAAAGCATGGTGCTGGAAAGGAGTTGCCCTCAGTAGGGAACTAGGAAACATCTTTTCACTTTCTGCAAAGAAAGAGGTCCTATTGTTTGAAAGGAGGCTGGGATCCCTTCAAAGATCAATGACACTCATGGCTCCCTAATAAAAGCTCCCCCACCCCAAATGTAATTTCTTTCCCAATATCAGGGCTTTGTTCTCTAACTTAATTGGTGACTCAGGAACTTGTATAGTAACCAGTGTTAGTAAAAAATTGCCCCAAAGCCAAAGGAGCTAAGGGCATCAGTCCCTTGGGAATTGCCCCATACCTGTTACAATAACAGTGGACTCCCTCATTGGGAGTGTCAAAACTCAGACCCGTAGCTTACTTCACCACCTGGAATTTGTAGCAAGTGAATATCTAAGATGCTTATAAACTAGAATAGCTAAAGCAGTTCTGATAGATGACTCTTGTCACAAATATAAATGCCTTCTAATGTTTACTGACACCTCTTTAGGGTGGATAAAGACCCATCCTCCTCCAACTAAAAGAACTCAATAGCTACGCTCTGAATTCTTTACCTTTTTGGTTTCTACAGCCTCGGGGACACCTTAAGGACAAGGCCACTTGCACAGACAGCTAAAAGGCTAAAAGACTTTGAGATTCTCTTCAAACAAAAGGATATCTTAGCTTCTTCTCCTCCTTCTTCTCCTCCTTCTCCTTCTCCTTCTCCTTCTCCTTCTCCTCCTCCTCCTCCTCCTCCTCCTCCTCCTCCTCCTCCTCCTCCTCCTCCTTCTTCTTCTTGTTCTTCTTCTTTGAGACAGGGTATCTCTGTGTAGCTTTGGTGCCTTTCCTGGAACTTGCTCTGTAGCCCAGGCTGGCCTCGAAATCACAGAGATCTACCTGGTTCTGCCTCCTGAGTGCTGGAATTAAAGGCATGAGCCAATGCCGTCTGGTTATTTTAGCTTCTTAAATACAAAGATGGGATCTTTTCATAAGCAAGTAGCTATAAACTCACAGTGTTTTACTTTTATTTATGTATTTATATTTTGATACTGTTGATATTCTGTTACAATCCCACACTAGCTTCCTTTTGATTTATTCTACCATTAGATTCCTTTTTAAAAATTGTAGGTTTGGGTTTTTCCACATTCTCAATCATTAAGTGTTTTTCAATAGTCAAAGGGACCATGCCCCTATGAATAACCTAATCAAAGATGGCTCTTCTGGACCAAGCATGGCAGTGGCTTCCTTGGATCCTGTCTTTTCAGGAGACATAGATTGGCATACCTATGTTACTCTTACTTGGGGCTTGTACTATTGATCTTGTAAAATTTGTGTCTTCCAGGATATGATAGTCTCAAACTAGTTCTTCATGATGCAACTTCTACTAGCTGTGGTTCAAGCCCTCCTCTCCAGTTAGGAGATAAAGTATGGAGAGAGTTAAACAGTTGCTCTTAGGTGGAGTCTCTGTCCCTCATCAGCACAGACAAAATTATAGAAGACTGAGCCTATCATTCAAGTGCCCCCCCAAATATTTCTGGGCTACAGCTCTCAGGGTTGGAATTGGGTCATGAGAGCAGGATGTAGAGAGACATCAAGATTGATGTGTCAAAGAAGCCAGCAGAAGCCTGGACATCTCTCCTAGATGGACTATACGAAACCGAATTGTTAAAAAAAAAAAAATCCTTTGAATTCTGAGTGTGGGAAAATTGGGTGCTATTAAATGACACATAAAGGATTAGGGTGCTGCTGTGGCAGGGGCTTCTGAGTCCTGGTCCAGGCCACTTCCATTCTCAGGAGTGTGTTTCCTCAACAAACTGCTTCCCTTTTGTTCACTACCTGTGTGTTCCCAGCCCAACTCTTCATCCCATGACATAAAAGCTTGGAGATCTTTTAGCAGGTGTCCTCTGGACTCAGATACACACCTATAACAGCATGGTGTCTGTTGGACTTGTCTTTGGAGAACAGTGCAGCGGCCACTGTGGCGGCAGCAGGGTGGAACAGAAAAGAGCACGCAAGAAAGATCACAGAGAACCCATTTCCCATACAGGCATGACCCTTCAGTGCAGGGTTCTTTAAAATCAGTTGGGAAAATACATAGCTAGGAGACACTTGAGTCTGCAGCCTTCTGTGTGGACAAGCTCATGTGGGAGGAAGGTGTATGTGTTGTCTGAGGACATCTGTGCCAAAAACAACAAAAAAACAAAAACAAAAACAAAAACAAAAAAACCCAAAATGATACTAAGAGCGAACTAAGAGTGAATTTGCGTTTTAATATCACAGACACAGACACATGCACACACAGACACAGACATAGACACAGACACAGACAGACAGACAGACAGACAGACAGACACACACACACACACAAGGCTTCAGGCTTCTAGAGAACAGGTCTCTTGTCACAGGCATGGTGTGAAACTTTTTAATGGCAGAAACAGTGAGGCAGAGCTTCTTTAGCGATGTAGAGCTACACTTCCTGTTTCAAAGCGAGGCCGAGATGGGGCACAGACTGAAAGACAGGCGTTATGAAGCGTTCAAAATAAATTTGGTGAAATTGCTCACCAGGACTCACAGCCTCCCAGAGCAAAGCTGAACTCTGTCGCCACCTTCAGTCCAAATGGTAAATTGCACATTCCCCATCTTAGAACTAGGCTTCAAGGATCCGACCTTGCTTAGGAGTCAGCACCTTGGTAGGCAGAGATGAGACTGGGATTTCTCTGGGAGGTAGACTGTTTGTTCACATAGCATCACAGTAAACTGTTTAGTTATGCAAATGTGAAATCCAACTTAAAATGTGGCCAAATAATCCAAATGCCAATACATCAGCTTTTTGATTTTTGCTGTCTGATACCCAGGATAACATGACGCTCCTTTACTTACTTTTTCTTTCCTAAGCCTGGATTGCCTTCGCTTGACCTAACGTGTGTCATGTATCTAAGGGATGTTTTGTGTGTGCTTCATGTAGTTGTTCACTGCGTCTACAGTGATGCTCAAGTTGATTTCTTAAAATAAAAATCTGGTCCAAAGAGAAATATCAGTCAATGTAAAATTTGAATCTTGGTTTGAATGATTTAGGAGACTTTGAACATATTGCCCTCTAGGGTAGAGTTGATCTAGAACCTCTTGAAATGAATCCTGTAAATGAATTGCTGCATACATTAAATTCTTTGGCAGATATACACAGTCTGCATCCAGGGCACTCATGTGTGTGCGCACATACAATGCACACCATACACACACAGCCACATGCATTTCCTTGCCAACCCACCAAGTTTCTGTGTGCCACCTAAGAGGTCTTCACGCTGTGTACCAGCCACTCTTCCTGTCTCCACACCCACCATTCTAAGATGTAGAAGAGTGGATAAGATCTTGAGTGTGCCTCTCCCACACATTTACATAATTATAACATCTGTAGCCTGGTTGAGAAGATGGTGTGGTTTTTCTAGGGAGGAGAAGGAATTTAAGTACGAGTCTTGGTATATGGCAGAAAAGCATCCCTGGAATTCCTGAATTCTACCTGTCAGAAGTAGCTTCCCCCGGTTTTGATTTTTGACACCCTTTCCCCCCCCCCCCCCCCCCCCGCCACTAATTTTACCAGAGCTCTGCAGGACGTGAGTTTTTCTTGATTTTTCTAATTTATTTATTTATCTTGGTGTATTGGGGTGGCAGTAGGGATGCACCATGGCCCACATGTGGAGGTCAGAAGACAACTTCCGGAAGTTGGTTCTCTCTTCCCACCACATGGGCTCCAGAAATCAAACTCAGATCATCAAGCTCATGAGCAAATGAATGCCTTTTCCAAGGAAGCCACTTCAACATCCCCAGAGTGTGTTTTTTTCCCCTAGCGTTGGACATGTCAGCCAAGTGATCTCCCACTAAGCTAAGCTCTCAGCTTCAGTCCTACCCAGTCTGAAACAAGGTGATCTGCTTTATAATGTCAGCTCTCCTTCCTGTACACTGTGTGTCCTTGAAGGGCAGAGGCCGTGCTTTCAAGACCTTTGGGTCTTCTTCCCAGCACCAATGTAAACTTAGCAAATACCAGATCCTGAAAATATCTTTTGTCTGTGCAGAGAATGGGGTTCTGCTGGTGCCAGGAGGCCTGATGTGCCTGGGTGGCCCACGGGCACAGATCACAGAGGCCACCAAGAATGAGTGATTATTGTTAAAATAATTAACTGGGAGCCTATTCTAAGTCTTGAGTTCCTACTTTACCACACCAATGTGCAGCTCAGAGAATGGCCATAGTCTAAGAAAATGAAACTTAGATTAACTAACCAGAAACTGCCAACTAACCTCTAATTAGAAGCTCAAACAATTAGAAACTACTGACTAACATTTAAGCTGGGACTTTCCACTTGAAGCAATCAAATTTTTCTTCCCCTTGTTTCCTGAATGCCTTCTAAAACTATCCCCCATCCTCCAATGAGCCCCCCTTGGTAAATCCCTAAACAACTTGTCATTTGGTGCCGCCTGGCTCACGAATCACTCAGATAAACTCTAACATGCCTAGGCTTATGATTTTATCGTCTAGCTCACAATAGAAGGAGGCATGCACCACTGTGAGAAGATGGGTCAGGGCTACCCATGGGGCCAGAGCACAGAAACTGACCTCTGGAGGTACCTGATTGTGGGGTGAGGTTGCGGGGCTGAGTGGAGGCTCTGGTAGCATCTAGGTCAGGTCAGGGATGATCACAGGAGCCCTGCTTGGAATACCAGATGATTCCTCTGGCCCTCCCAGATACGGCCTAAAGTCCTTTGCAAGTCATTCACAGTTGGACTCCACCCATCTTCCTGTTTTAATTTTCAGCTACTCCTTAACTGCAAGCCTTGGGTTCCAGCCAAATGGATGACACATCATACCCCAGACATGCCTGGGGCTCCCCTCCATCACACCTTCCTGAACTGTTGATTCTACCTAGAATGCCTGACCCCATGTTCTCTGACAGGAAAACTTGTTTTCCTTTGAGTCCAGGGTTAGATGTCCCTTTGTGCAGCCCTGCTCTTCCCGGGTACTCTCCTCATCAGTCCACCTTGCACTGAATCTCCTTTTGGATCATATCCTGAGTATCTAACGAGAACCTCACGGTCACCTTCCCAGTCAAGATTTTGTATGCAGAACCTTTTGTACTCCAGCACTGCTCTAGACACTGGTGACACAGAGTGCCAGCAGCTCACCCCTCACTGAGCCAGGACAGTACAGGCTAGGTAGTGCCATGTTAGAGCAGGGACACAGATTTTCTAAGAAATGAAAAATTGCTGGGGCTCTTAGGCAAAGGGTGCAACTATAAACTCTCAGAAGAGTCCAGCCTGATATTCTGGGTTGGGACATCCCCTCGACACAGGGCCTCCACTGGACCCAACATCCAAGAAAATTTGTGGGTGTCTTTCCAAGAAATCACCAGGGTACCTGTACCCTTTGAATTGCATATGAAACACAGGTCTTACTACGGCTGCTTCAATAAACTACCACAGACTCAGCGGCTTGAAACAATGGAAGTATATTATTGCACAATTCTGGAGGCCAGAAAACTCTGAAATTGGTGTCAGGAGAGCTCTTGCCTTTTCCAGTTTCTAGAAATAACTCACATTCATCATCTCATGGTCCCTATCTCTATCCTCAAATTTAGTAGTGACGTTTATCCCAGTCTCTTTCCGACTCCTTCTTTCTCACGAGGCCTCATATGATTTCATTGGGTCAAATGGACCACGAAGGAAACGTCCCTTTTGCCATTTAATGTAACATAGTTACAGATTCTGGGGATTAAGGCTTTCAGACATCATTGGTGGACCATCATTCTGCCTCCCACAGACTCTGAGCAAGATGGGCTCAGTTTGGGGGCACTAGGTTGGACTTCAGTCTCATGCCTCCTTACCGACTCTGTTCAAAGTAGAACTCAGTGCGGGTAGAGGGTTCACTGTCTTTGGTAAGCTGCACCGGCTGCTGGGGCTCAACGGGGCCACAGAGGAACCAGCCAGGGCAAGCAGCAGCCTCGAGCCTGAAGGCAGAGCCCAGGCTTCTCTGGAAAAAGGTGAAACGGGAGGCTTGCTCACCGCCCTTGTATAGGTCCTCGATGCTCACATCCTGTGGGGAGAAGAGAGCCAGCTGTGAGGTGAGATGAGTGCTCTGTTTGGGGTGTCAGGTCCTAACGGCTCAGGAGCTTGGCCAAAGAACTCAATAGAAAAGAGCTTTACTCAAGGATGTTCCTCCTGTAGATACCGAAAGGCGAGGATCCCCTTGCTGGAGGCAAAGAGAGAGACGGAGGACAAGAGAGGGGACATGCAAGATGCTATTGCAATCTGGGGGCAAGACTGACTTTGTGTGTCCTCCAGAAGGAGGAGGGGTCTCTCACCTCCAGCCTCAGGGATGGCCCTTCTCTTGTCTCAACACACGCCAGGCAGCAACTTCCTCCCTGGATCCCCAGGAAGATGGGCACCTTGGAGCGGTCCAGGCCTCGGTTAGGAAGGATACAGATCTTCTCTGGGAGGTAAGAGAGAGTGCAATTCAGGCAGTGAAGGGACGGCAGATGGAAGGCTTTTTAGCAAGATATGACTCAGCAAGGAGCAGCTGGACCTGGGAACACCCGGCCTGTTTCTGCATGGAGACAGTAGGGTGAGCAGAACTCACCAGGACAGGCTGGAGCTGCCCCTCACCTCTTCTCATTATCATGGGGACAGCATTCTCATGTCTCTAAAGACATGAGAGAAGAAATGAGTGAGGGCCTGTAACAGGCAGAGACTGGGCAAGTCCCAGAAGAGAGGCCCCCGGAGGCTCACCTGGGCTACAGTTGTCTGAATCAGGGTCTCCCATCAGGAGCTGGCCATTCCGTGTATACAAAACCTTTTGATGCGCATCTTTGATTCTGAAATAGGAGGGCAAGGTTAATGGCCTGCTGCCTTCAGGGATCACTGTGTCTTTCGATCCCTGCACTCTGGACCACCACACTGAGCCTTTGGTAAATTCATTATTTCCAGAGAGGAGAGAGACACTGTCCAATAAGGGCAGAAACAGTTCCTAGGCTAATGATAGTCAGAGGCTCCCATAAGTGACAGTGGCCAGTGCCTTCTCGTGAAGAGATAGAGGATGTTTTTATGGCTGTCTGAGTAGTTGCTTTGAGACTCAGGTATCCTGGGGACACAGTGAGTCCTATCCCAGATTTCTGGGCCTGCATTTTTTTTTTTTTGACAGAACCACTCATTAACGAAGGAATTGAGGATGTAATAAGTGTGATTTGCTTTGTAAACTTAAAAAAAAGAGAAATCTGAAAATAAAGTCTATGTCACTAGATTCTGACCCCATTCCGGCCATGGTGAGGTAAACTCTGGGTGGACCAAATGTAGGAGGCCGAACCAGAACTAGATCAGGGCCTGATTAGTCATTGGGGATGGCTGTGTATCTAATGACCTGCCTGGGAGGGTAAGTATGCATCAGGGAAGCTGGGGAGAAACTGTCACGCACGTGAAACATCAAAACCATGCCTGTTATTAGCCTAGTTGCCCAGCTGGTTCCAGAGATGCCCATCAATTGCTCTCAGAGCCCAGGGAGCTCCCAATACCTTTGAGAGCAGAACATCTGGAACAATGCCACCACTTCCAGGAGCCCTTCTGACTCTGCCACAGCTGGTAATGGCGGTTTAAGAACAGATCCACTATTGTTTTTAAAGCAGGCTCACTTGTTCATTAAGAACAAAGGCCAGTGAAGACCTTGCCACCTGGCGTTCTTTGCAGACTTGGGGAACTGGGTGGGACTTAATAGTTCACCTAATGGAGCATTCTATTTAGACACCACTAAGTGTGTCAAGGGAGCAGTATGGTGGTAAATTCTTTAATCCCAGCACTTGGAAGGCAGAGGTGAGCAGAGCTCTGTGAGTTTGAGGTCACCCGAATGTACATAGCAAGTTCCAGGCTAGCCAGGGCTATAGTGAAACTTTTTTTTTTTTTTTTTTTTTTAAAGAGCCAGGTATCAGTTAAGGTCACCATAAAAATGCTTCCACTGGGACTCAAGATTGAGCTTTCTAAGAGCTAGATATATCAGTTCAGAGAACATGGAGTCTGAGCCCACCCTCTGCTTCTGGGTAGTTGTATGGCATGGAGGAAAATTATGCAACCTCTTGGAGTCTCAATTTCCAGATCTGTAAAATGGACTTAGCAATACTCTCCTTACAAATTTCTTAGTCTGCCACCAAGAATGAAGAAGGATGAAGAGTGATTATTCAATGCTTGAGTTTTTGCGGCCAGAGGGAGCTTCGTTCCGTTGACTCAGCCTTTTCCCTTCTCGTGTGATTCCCCCGACCCCTTGACTGAGAAAAATTACTTACATGTAGTATCTTGCCATGGGAAGGGAGCACATTCCTTTAGTTACAGTGTCTGGTCTTTACTGCGGAAAAGAAGAAGAAAGCTGTCAGAAAAACAGAGGTGTGTATTTGGGGGCAGCCATCCTGGGGCTCAGAGTTACCCAGCCACAAGCTGTCCCCACCCCTAGGCATTACGGAATCCACTATGGTCTCCCCACCCTCCCAGCTCTAGGCAGCTCTGCCTTTTCCTTATTCCTGGCCATTAGATCAGGTTTTGCCGGCAGAGGTGCGAGCCTAGGACTCATCCATCTGCTGATGCCAGCTCTCAGAATCTAGAGAGCAGATTCACCTGAATAGCCTACCATCTCACTTCCCAGGCTCAGAGGTGGGTGCCCCACAGATTGAGGATAACCTCAGTGCAGATTCAGTCCCATTTCCCAGCTTGGCTGGACAGTCACCCTGCTCTGTCCCAGTCACCCAGCAGGGAGTAAGACACTTAGCCTAGGGAAGAACAACTTAGCTGGGGAGGATAAGCAAGGTTTGAAGATTAGGAAGCATCATTCCTGGGAACTGGAGCTGCTGACATGTGTGAAGAGTCTGTCCAAATGCCTCTCTCTTTTTTTTCCAGGTGAAAATCAGAACAGGGTTGATAAACCGAGACTTGTGCTTTTGAAAATGAGCACTGTGATGTGAAGAGAGTGACCTATATAAACCCCAAGCCACAGAAGATTCCCAGGACTGTGTTCTTTCCTGGAGGAGTATTCTATCCCAGAGTTCCCAGATAAAATAATCACCCAGAAAGTCCAATCCAGAATAGCACACAAGAAACTTAGAACAGATCTAAGCAGAGCAGCTCCCAAGAGTAAATACAGGGATGACTGGGCCTGAGGCTTACTGAGTAGATCTGATTCACGCCAAGCAGGAAGGGGGATAAAAAAGAAGTAATTATGTAAGAAAGTAGAAAATGAGATAGAAAAGAAGAATGTGGGGAGAAAGGAGACTTGGAGATGGAAGAAGTGATACTGAGGAAGCCAGGTAAGGAAGACAAGGTGGATGCTGATTGCAGGAATTGACACCTTGGTGTCACTGAGATCTATGGTCTGATATGATAAGAAATGGGGCTGTAGCCCAAGTGGCTTTTATTACTGGTTATATGATTCTGTCACCATGGGAAGTAACTGGGCAAAAGTTTAAGACCTGTTGAGAGTGAAGGATAACAGGGCACTGATAACAGTGACGATTCTGCACAAATGCTGGTGTTGTGAGTCAGGCACCAAGCACTCGGTCTATTCTGTGATTGCATGTGTTGTTGCCCATGTTCCAGGGTGAAGTAAGGGATCGCCCAAATGTCTAGTTATAAAAGAGTTCAACTGAATATTTTTACAAGGTTGGGATGTTGGAAATACCCTCAATGTCTAATAATAGGTAATTGGCTGAAAGGGAACGACACATTCAGTAAATAAGAAGTATATGCTTGTTAATGATGACATTTATGGCACAAAATTTCCAAATATATGAAGTGAAAAGTGTAGGTTATAAATAATGTGCTCATTATAATTACAACTAAATTCATAGCTGTATAGAGACACACACATGGGAACAAAGACTGTTGGTACTCTCACAGCACTCATTCATGACTGACAGCATTGTCAATGATTGCTAATATTCCTTAACATTTTTCCTGCAGTAGATTGGATTCTTTTTGTAATGTAAGTATTATTCTTTAAAAATAGGAAGTGTTTAGTTAAAGTCATAGACGCCAAAACATGCCTGCACATCTGAATCACTCGGTAAGTATTTTTTCCCCTGTCCTTAGTCTCTAGTGCTTGAAGTGACTCAAATAATGAGCCAGGCTTAGGAACTGATACATCAGGTCAGTCGTCCTCACTCTGTGGGTTTCATATGTGTGCATGTGTGTAATGTGTTTGTGTGTGTGAGTACAGGCACACATGTGCCATGCTGTGCATGTGAAGGTCATGGGACAACCTTGGGTATTGGTTCTTGCTTTTCACGCCATTTAATATAGGGTCTCTTATTTACTGCTATGCATGCCAGGCTAGCTAGCCCATAGCATCTAGAGCATCTCTGGGTTCACTTCCCATTTCACCATAGGACCACTGTGATTATAGATGTGTTCTACTGTGTCCAGCTTTGTGTGGGTTCTGGGGATCCGAACTCAGATCCTCACATTTGCATGGCAAGTGCTTCACCCATTAAGTCATTTCCCCAGTGCTCACTCTCTAATGCGTATTTCTGTATCCTGCATTCTTGCTAAAATAGTGAGTCTTGTTCTCCACGTCTGGCATGAAGCCTGAGACTGCTTTTTAAACATTCAGCCGGGTCTTGATAATGCTGCTGGTCCCCAGACCACACTTGGAGCAGTAAAGAACAGAGAATTCCTCTAGCCCAGGTAGACTAATAGCAGCACAGCCTCAAGGCCAGCCTGTTTGATGACATGCTCCCTCTGAGCCAGACCACTGAGGCTCCTCTGGCTGTGGCAGAGGAAGTCTGAGCAGCCAGGAAGCTAGACTGAGGTCCAAGAGGGACCAATGAAGTAGGTAGGTGTGTGTGAAGCTGCATATCCAGGCTGAGGGCTTCAACTCTTGGTCAGTGTCAGCTCAAACAGGCAACAGAAGTCTAGTGTTGGTCTAGTCAAGCTGGATCCTCGGGGCTCGAGAACTCAACCTCTTGGCACAGCTCAGACTTCCAAAGTTTCCTATAGACACCCATGTAGCGTCTCTCTGCCTAGGTTATGGCTAGACTGTGTTAAAAGAGTAAGAAGTTACTTGCTTGTGCTAGTTTGTGGTCACACAGGAAGCCTGGGGGCCTGATATTCTTCCCAATGTGCCACACACTGGATTCCCAAAGTTTTCCCTTCCTTGTTAACCCCAAACAGCCGTTCACTCAGTTTGGGTCTGTGCCCCCTTTCCTTTCTCTAATCTATTCCTGGCTGTGGACCTTGGCTGACTCAGACTTCTCTAACTCTTCTGTCCTGGATCAAGTGCCACCAACAGATAGTGCTGAGATCCTTCAACATTCTCCTCATTCTCCTGTACGTTGTCTATACGAAGCCTGTTGTCTCCAAGGACAACATCAACTTTCATGGAGCCAAACCAAAGGCATCTTAAGAGTTGTTTTTCTATTTCTCACTACCTCCTTGGAATCTGACATCAGTTGATTTCTTCACCTTTCCCCTTCTATCTGTTGCAGGCACATGGTAGAGTCCCTTTCATCAGGTCATCCCAGGGTTGACAGTCACAAGGAAGGTTGAGTTAGCTGTCTTCTCCTCTCAACCCAGTTATCTCTCTCAAGTCTGCTTGTCTCACTTTCATAACACTCCTCTCAACAGTGAACCTCAAACCCTGGGAAGCTGAAGATCTGCCTCTCCTCCTCTTCGGGAATTCTTCCTTTCAAATGTAACTTTCTTTTTGTTTTCAGTCACTACTGTAAACATGCTAGCATTCCTGGTTGCTGTAACTTCAACCCAACCTATGTAAAGCATATGGAATTAACTCTTTAAATACATCTTTGACCACATTCCTGCCCAGTTCTAGAATCCACAATGGTCACCTATTTTGCTACCATCTGGCCCTAGTTTGCTTGTGCAATAGTATCTCATTTCTCTTTCCAGGACTCCTTCCTCATCCTCTCCAAGGGCATACAACGCACTGACTTTGGTTTCCCTGCTCAAAAGCCATCCCCTTCATCACTGACCATTCACATCATTCATACTAAGGTCACTACTGGACATGGCTTCAACACACATGGGCTCAGTATCTTGTCGGTCCAGTTACACAGCAGTTGAGAATGAGAGCTCAAGCACACAAGGTCATGACCCCTCATGGCCAATCCTCAGGTTCATAGCATTAGATTATGTGGTTGTCAAGGTTCTTTCTAGGTCAAACTAAGGTTCCATGACTCAAAATTTAACAATTCTCCTGTTTACTATTGTAACACTATTCCGAGCTCCTATTAAACTTTGCTATATTGTTTATTAGTGCACATTAAGGCAATTGTTTGTCTTATGAAAGTTGATAAGATCTTGAAATCATGAAGCATGGCGTAAATAGCTCATCTGAAGCTCTATCCAACCACATGATTGACACACACAGGAACTTAAGACTTAAGACTGGATCAGGCTTTGACTGCAAGGCTGGATTCCAGAAGTAACTCTTCTACCAATTCATCTCTATTCTTTTTGTCCCTGGGCCTCCAATCTATTCCCATTGGAATGAGATGTTGGGTGAGATTATTACTTTTTCAAAACTGTTTTAAATTTCACAAGATTTCTTTCTTTTCTTTCCTTTCCTTTTCCTTCCTTCCTTCTTTATTTCTTTTTTAACAAAGAAACTAGTTGGACATATGATAGATAAAGGGTGATGGAGACAGCTTCAGAGGAGGTAATGGAGACACTAGCACCTTGGTGGCATTCCTATTGTCTACTGAAGTAGTCACAGGATATCTCTAAGGAATGTCCATGTGTCACAAACAAAACACTGAATACCACTGACCTAGATGATTTTTTTCAAGATGATTTTCAAAACTCTGTGGTTCCATATATATAATAACCTTGCTTTGACCCAATCTATACTTCTTAAATTTTACCAAGTGCTCCTAGACTTGTAGAGCATCACAGAACATTCTATAAAAGGCATTCCTTGCTCCTTAGAGAGCCTAGGCATTTTGAAGGCATTAACAAAAAAAATGTGTGTGTGTATGTGTGTGTGTGTGTGTGTGTGTGTGTGTGTGTGAAAGAGAGTAAGAGAAAGAGAGAGAGAGAGAGAGAGAGAGAGAGAGAGAGAGAGAGAGAGAGAGAGAGAGAGAGAGTCTATCTGTCACCACTGACCTGTAGATCCTGGTGTCTGGACCTCTGATGCCTGGAACCTTCAACTGATTTCTTCAGGGAATCAACACTGTGTTTATAATGTCTGGTCAGGGTGGGTCAGGCCTACAGCAATCTGTAATTGACTCCAGATCAGGAAAGAAGAGGCCAGAGATTTCATAACATCTTCAACACAGTACGAATAATAAGGAGGTGGGGAGATTAATGAGTGTTTGTTGGAAGGGGAGAGAGTCACCCATAAAGCCTTGACAGAGGCCAGACAGTGACCTCCTGTCTCTGTAGCTACTGTCATTGACTGTGTTATTAGTGGTTTTGCTGCTAGATAAACAATGCTGGGGTCAAACATCTTTGATGCTCCATCTGAGACTTGGAGATGTCTGAAGGACCAAGAATAGAAAGTCTACTGCTTGCTGGATGCCAGCAGCATCCAGAGAGCCATAATAAAGCAGGTGCTGATTACATCATGAGTGTGGCTCTCTTTGGGAAGATGAGAAGGAACCCTTTGCTTTTCAGATTTAATTAGTTGATGCAAACTTACTCAGACAGAGTATCTAAGGAAACACAGGTGTAGAAGATATTGGTCTTAGATTTGTATGGAGATTGTACAGGAGCCATGTGCCCTGGATTATTAGGGAGTATGAGAATGTGAACAGTGCAGGGTCAATAGACTCAATTCTCTAGTTGACATTACATAACTCTGTCCATCTGTCCATCCACTTCCCCAATTTATCCACTCACCTGCCCAGTTAATTTTCTATCCATCCAACCATCTACATATTCATCTATCCATCTGTACATCAAACCATTTGTCCATCTTTTATATATCTGCCACTAGGGGTAAAATATTGGACAGAATGTTCTCTGGAGATTAACTGCCTTATTGAAATTTTTCTTTTTGGTTCATTTGCAAATTTCCACAAAGGACTTGATGAGGAAGACCCAGATGACCATAGAATAAGAAATGAGGAAAGATAAGATCTCAAATATTAATAAGTTTTGTTTTTTTTGTTGCTGTTACTATTGTTACTGTTTTGAGTTAACAATTTATCAATGACATATATGTCTAGAAACATTTATTTTGTGTGAGGTAATGGAAGCTACTATAGAACTTTGATAGGTTTTCATTATTCTTTTAGAACCCAATTAATGTTTTCCACTATCTTAAGCATTTTTGGAGAAACAAAATCCTTATTCCTTGTTAAAAAATTACACTTTCTCCTTGAATTATATTTCGCAACCATTCATTTCCATGTACTGTGTTGTTCTGAGGAGATAAAATGTTTAATGTATGATTGAGCATCCTTTGGTACATGCCCAAGAATGATATGACTGGTATAGTGGTATAGCTGGGTCTTGGGGTAGATTGATTCCCAGATTTTTGAGAAACCGCCATATTGATTTCCAAAGTGACTGTGTAAGTTGGCACTCCCACCAGCTATGGAGGAGTGTTTCCTTTACTCCACATCCTCTCCACCATGAGCTATCACTTGTGGTTTTGATCTTACCCATTCTGACAGGTGTAAGATGGAATCTTAGAGTCATTTTGATTTGCATTTCCCTGATGGCTAAGGATGCTGAACATTTCTTCAAGTATTTCTCCGCTATTTCAAATTTCTCTATTGAGAATTCTCTTTTTAGAGAGTTGGACTATTTGGTTTTTTGATGTCTAGCTTCTTGAGTTCTTTATATATTTTGGTAATTTGCCCTCTGTCAGATGTGGGGTTGGTGAAGATCTTTCCCCATTCTGTAGGCTGCCATTTTATTTCTTTGATAGTGTCTTTTGCCTTAAAGAAACTTTTCAGTTTACTGAGGTCCCATTTATTAATTGTTGACCTTAGTGTCTGCTCTATTGGTGCCCTGCTCAGGAAATTGTCTTCTGTGCCAATGCATTCAAAGCTTTTCCCACTTTCTCTTCTATCAGGTTCAGTGTATCTGGATTTATGTTGAGGTCTTTTATCCACTTGGACTTGAGTTTTGTGGAGGGTGATAAATATGGATCTATTTACATTCTTCTACATGCAGACATCCAGCTAGACCACCACCATTTGTTGAAGATGATTTCTTTTTTCCATTGTATAATTTTGGCTTCTTTGTCGAAAGCCAGGTGTCCAAAAGGTGTGTAGATTTATGTCAGGGTCTTCGATTAGATTCCATTGGTCTGCTTGTCTGTTTTTATGCCAGTACCAATTGGTTTTTAATACTATAGCTCTGTAGTACAGCTTGAGATCAGGCATGGTGATACCTTTGGAAGTTCTTTTATTGTACATGATTGTTTTAGCTATCATGGTTTTTTGTTTGTTTGTTGTTTTTCCACATGAGGTTGAGTATTTTTCTTTCAAGGTCTGTGACTAATTGTGTTTGGATTTTAATGGGGATTACATTGAATCTGTAGATTGCTTTTGGTAAGATGGCCATTTTTACTGTATGAATCCTACCAATCCGTGAACATGGGAGATCTTGCCATTTTCTGATATCTTTTCCAATTTCTCTCTTCAAAGACTTGAAGTTCATGTCATACAGGTCTTTCACTTGCTTGGTTATTTGAGGTTATTGTGAAAGGTGTTGTTTTCCTGATTTTTTTCTCAGCCTGTTTATCATACCACAAGGACACTTGCCCAACTATGTTCATAGCAGCTTTATTCATAATAGCCAGAACTGGGAAAGAATCTAGATGTCCCTCAACAGAAGAATGGATAAAGAAAATGTGGTACATTTACATAATGGAGTATTACTCAGCTATTAAAAACAATGACATCATGAAGTTTTCAGGCAAATGGAACTAAAAAAAATTCATTCTGAGTGAGGTAATCCAGATTCAGAAAGACAAACATGATATGTACTCATTCATAAGTGGATATTAGCTATAAAATAAAGGAAAACTATGCTATAATCCACTAGGTAACAAGGAGGATTCAAGGGAAAACACCCAGATCTCCCTGGGAAGGGGAAATAGAAGAGATTTCACAGTGTACTGAGGGGAGGTGGAGATGGGTACATGAGTGATCAGGTTTGGGGGGCAGAGGGAGAGAGTACTACTGGAAAGGGGGGAATTTTGGGGTCAGGTAAAAACCTGGCGCAAGAGAATCTCCCAGGAATCTACAAGGATGACTCCAGCTAAGACTCCTAGCAATAGCGATCCATAGCCTGAACTGGTCATCTCCTGTGACCAGGCAAGACTTCAAGTGGAGGGAGTGGGAAATCAACCCAGCCACATGACCTTCGACTTACAGTCTGTCCTGCCTATGGGATGTGCTGGGGTGAGGGTGACCTGGAGACTGAGGGAATGGCCTAGCCTAAAACCCATGCCAGGAGAGTAAGCTCATCCCTGATACTGCCTGGAATACCAGAACCCACAGGCTGGATGACCCAGAGACCTAGGATAGAACCAAACATGACTGGAGGAAAACTATAATGCCAATGTAATGATGCCTAACAATATTCTGCTATACTCATAGATTGGTGACTACCCCAATTGTCATCAGAGAGGCTTCATCAAGCACCTGGTGGGAACAGATGCAGACCCACAGCCAAACATTAGGCAGAACTTGGGGGAATCCTTCTGAAGAGAGGGAAGAATGATTTTAGGAACCAGAGGGGTCAAGGACATCACAAGAAAATCCACAGAATCAACTGGCCTGGGATCACAGAGACTGAACTGACAATCAGGGAGCCTGCATGGGACTCACCTAGGCCCTCTGCATCTGTGTTACAGTTGTACAGCTTGGTTATTCTGGGTTGCCTTGTTCAACTTTCTCTTTATTAAGAAATTTTTTTGTTCATTTTACATACCAATCACAGACTCCCCCTCTTCCCTCCTCCAACCCACCCCCGTTCCTTCCTACAAGAAGATAAGGCTTCTACCAAAATTACAGAAATCTAAAAACACTAGGTTGTTGTCATCTGAATAGCCATGACGCCAGACTCTCTCAGTCCGTACATGCCTCCTTTTTCTGTTACAGTTGTAGCAATGACAAAACAAATGTGTTTCTATTCCCTCTTCTCCTCTGGCTTTGGAAGGAAATGTCAGCTCATCTAGGCTAAAGTCTTTGAATTCTGCCATCCTACAAACGATGAATCAATCACTCTGACTTTTGAGAATAGGTGGGATTTGAGCTACTCTTTCATAAGGGTTTAGATGGGTGGAGGAAAGAGGGAGGATTTCCCAAATTGTGAGTTTCCACATTCTGTACTCACCATGTTCCAAAAGTTTGCCAAGTATTATTCTAGGTGCTCAAAAACATATTGATCCAGCTCCAACCTTAAGGTCATCTGGGTTCCACAGACCCCAAGCCAACTTTTTACGCTGTGATAAGCCCTGAGTATCGTCATAGCAAATGACCAGGGAGCTCATCTCTTCAAATACTTCTTACAGGAGGTGATATCTTAGCAGGGTATTGAAAAGTGAGTGATTTCTGTGGGCAGATGGGATGGGTGTAATGTCCTCAAATAGAAAATGCACCATGAGATTCTTTGACTCACAGACAGACATTGTGAATGGGGGATGCAGAAAGACAGCCTAGCATCCGAGGCCGGTGTCCTCAGTATCCCCAAGGGCCTGTGGTAGAAATGGTGCTGCCTGTTGCTCAGGAAATCTAAATGCATCTGGACTGAAGATTCTAGGACAATGGAGGCTGTCTCTTCTGTCCTGACCACCTCTTTGCTGGTCCTTTTACTAGCCTGCCAACTCTAAACCTGCCAAGCTGGCCTGACAAGTGAGCTATAGCTGAATACTTGGGGCTCAGATATGGACCCCTTCTTTTGCTTTCACTCTTAGTCCCCAGTGTTTTAGGCAGGAATATTAGAGGCGGGAGGTGCAGACATGGTTAAAGGTGAATGAAACCTTATGGCAACAGGTAACAATTAACAAACGAAGCATGCTCAGCTTTTAAATAGGCTATTTGGGTTAATAAAGGTCTGGTGTTCATTTTGAGAAGGAAAATGAAAATACTGGAGAAAAAAGATTTAATCATAATAAAGTGAATGCACATGATTCTTTTTCATTGAATATTACTTACTGCAGCTTATCAACTCACTCCAGAATCTAGATTGATTGTTTTACAGTGTTTTTATGAAGCAGAAATCTAGAGGAGCTTGGTTGGGCAGTTCTGTTCCAGTCTCTCATGAGACTATACTCAAGCCAGCAGCTGGGTTGCAAGGCTGCCAGTCAGGCTCTGCTTCTGAGCTCACACATGCAGCTGTTGTCCATGTCCCATACGGCCTCTCTTTAGGGCAGCTTACAGCATAGAATCTGGCTTCCCCCAGGGTACAGAGAAAGAGCAGGCCCCCAAAGAACTCACTAAGGTGTCTTTTATAATCCAATCCACTCTCTGCAGTAACCTGCTACCACCTCTGCTGTACTCCAGAGTCCAGCCATGACTCTGGCAGAGGGTTAGAGGGAATGAGCATGAGGAAGCGGGGATCACCAGCAGCTCCATCCACTCCCTCCAGCTGCTGGAGACCATTTCCACACACTTGGTCACTTAAAACAGCAGAAATGTGTTCTGTGACAGTGGAGGGGACTAGAAGCCTGAAATCAAGACATCAGCAAGGTGGCACTCCCTCTGAGGCTCAGGGGAGGAACCCTTCCTCCTCTCTTCCTTGCTTCTGGTGGAACACACAGTCCGTGGCCCTCTTCTGCTGGTGGCAGCAACATCACATCAACCTTTGCCTCTGTCACACGGGTCTGTTCCCTGTGCCTCTTCTGTGTCAAGTCCTCATTTTTGAAGGACACCAGTCAAGTGAGATTGAGTCCAGCACTTTAACTGTAAAGCCCCTGCCCAGGGAAGATCCTCATAGATTGGGGAAGGACATGAATTTGAGGAGGGAACTTTCTAACCAGCATAGTGGCCCCCTCAGAAGCTGGCTGTCACTCAGAATCCCAGGGGTTGCAATCATCCCAGATCAAAGTACAGGGTAGCTTTTTCCCTTCTCTTCCGTTCCTTCTTCCTTTCTCCCTCTCTCTCTCCCTCCACTCCTTCCCTCTTTTATTTTCCAGCACAAATACTTTACATTCTTCCTAACTTTTCTGGGATTTGCCTCTTGCGCTCTGCTCCTGCCACTCAGAGCAGCTGAGCTCTGTTTGGATTTCACTTCAGGGCAGCAGAGGGTGAGGACAATGAGAAGTTATGTCTGCTCCAGTTCCCACCATATTGGTTCCTTTTCTTAGTATTATGTAAGTAATGCATCTCCATAATGGAAAAGTTAATAAACACAAATAAAAAGAAACGTCACTTATACTGCCCCCACCTGGACATTGCTACAATTGATGTAAACACTTCCAGACCCCTTTTAAAACATATAATACAGATAAGTATGTTTTAATTAATGTGAAAATACAAGATACATTACTTTGTAGCAAGCTCTTCCCACCCAATGTTCACGAGCATCTTTCTGTGTGAGTAGAGATCAGAATCAGGGATTTTTATTGTACCTCTGGTTTCAGACCAGGACAGTGTGCCTGGCCATCTTCTGTCCTCCATCCTGACATCGCCCTCTCAGTCCAGGGCCAGAGAATGAAGGCAGGGATAAAAGAGGCAGTGGATGTGAGCTGCAGGATTGAGGGAAGGGGCCCAGCCAGCCAAAGATCTCCAAGTGATACCTCCTTCTCCTGCCCAGTAGGGGATAGCAGAGCTTCTGAGGCACTGTGTCAGATTTCACAATGCATGAACCACCCCACCGCTCTCTCACCCGAGAATCTTTTTATGCTATTCTTTGTTTGTCCTATGTGGTTTGTATAGGTTCCACACCAGAGATAGTACCATCCAGTGCAGAAGGAGTCCACACACTGAGCTCCGGATACCGGAAGAATTTGTTGGGAACCGGGAGAAGAGAATGGCTGTGTGCCTCCTAAGTCAGAATGGGAGTCCCGAGGAGGAGGAGGAGGAGGGGAGGGAGAGGAGTACGTCACCCACCATGGAGCTCCTCTATCACTACCTGCCCCCCACCCGTATTGCCTACTCTGCCTCTGCCTAGAGAATTTGGGGGACCGTGCAGTCCTAGTCACACTGCTGAAAGTAGAAGTCCGTGATGGGAGCGTCCCAGGCGGCATCCTCAGGGATCTGGGTGAGCCTGACAGGCTGGTCAGCTTCGGGCGCAGTGCAGAGGAACCAGCCGGGGTAGGCAGCTGACTCGAAGCTGGAGGTGAGTCCCATATCCCGCCGGTAGAAGGTGAAGCTCTTGGATTCCTTAGTCCCGAGGTAAAGCTCCATAATGTTCACTGGCTGTAGAAAAGGGGCATGAGGGATGAGACACAGGAGTGCGAAAGAGAGAGGGCTAAGCTGGGCAAGGGAAAGGTCCCCAGAGAGGGGCCAGCGCTGGCTCAGCACGCCTTCGCCAGCATCCGAAGGTACCTAGGCTGTAGTGTGGCAGAGTGTGCTCGCCTCTCCTGGCTCAGGCCCAGAAGGTGAAGATGCGGCAGTAAGACTCACCTCAAGTTTCAGAGTTGGCTCTTTCTCTGTCCCACAGGACAGGCACTGGCTTCCTCCCTGAACACCCAGGATGACAGGGGACAGACTGGCATCCAGTGCCCGATTTGGGACGACACTGATCTCCTCACCTAGAGGAAAAAGGCAAGATTCGGGAACTTGCTTGTTCTTCTGCCCACTCTCCCCCAGGAGTAGGGCCTTAAAGGGCTTAGAACCAGTGTGAGGCATCCTGCCTTCCAACACAGGGATAAGGCTAATCTCCTGTCACCTGGCCTAGGTTGTAAACCAAAGCACAGGAACTCCAGGTATGACCTCCTACCCCATCCTTCTTGCTCAGGCCTAAACTTTGATAGATTCTTTAAATTCCAAGAGATTACCCCTCCCACCACCGCCTTTAACTCCCTGGACTCCCAGGCCTCTTTTCTGGACCTTGTCTTATCCTGTTAGAGTTACGCAGTGTCTTTATCCCCTGTGGGATTTCTGCAGAAGAGGATTTCACTCTGTACATCACCCATCATCCCGTGTACACATGCACAGACAATCACACACATATTACATCAATACATGCATATGTACATAGCTATAATCACATATGTGTGCACCCCCATACATATTACACATAATCAAAACATGTACATATTGATAGGCACACATACAATGCTTATATGCAAATGCTATGCATATACATACTTAAGCACATAACCACATTTATATACATGAGCTTGTGCATTCACATATAGCTGTACCCTTGTGTGGTGTTCCCATATGCACACGTGTACACACAACGCAGCAAATGGATCTAGTACCTCATGAGGGTGCCCAAGTAAACATGTATGCACCAATGTGGTAAGGCCTGTCAAAGTATGAGGGCACAGTGAGTAAGCAAGAGGCCAGAGCTCCCCCTCAACCCCATCCGGATCTCAGCATTGAAGGTAATGGAGGATTGCTAGAGGGAAGGATGGAGGAGCAGAGCCCACTCACTCGGGAATGAAGAACTATTTCAGCCCTTTGCACAGTACTGTCTCCAAAGGTGATAGAATACCCAAAATGGTCTGTGATGGAAACATAAGTCATTTGTCTTGGACAATATCCCACTTCTACACAGAGGCTTCCCCGGGGTCCCCACTTTCCTTGAAGCCTGTTTTATGCTGCCCTATCTGACATGGCAATTATTGGGTCTGCAAGCCTGCTGCTGGTTTACAGAGCCATTCAAGGCTTCTAAACACATTCCTCAGAGAGTACAGAGGCCTGGGACTCATAGATACCAACCTTTAATGACCTTCCCCGCATGCAGCCCTCCAGCCAGCAGCTGGTTATCGTGCAGGTAAAGTACCTTCAAGGCTGAATCCTTCATTCTGAAACACCAGGAAGGGACAAGACTCCATAAGAGCAGGGATGAGCACTTTACCTTGCCCTGGCTTCACAAGGTCTCCCAAAACTCAGGTGTCTTCTCTTCTTCTGTTTCCACTGTGCCAACCACAGCCACCAGCTTTCAGTCCTAGCTCTGCAAGATCACCCCTCTGCCACCTATCTGTATCTGAGGTCTGCTCTCTCCCCATATTAAACCTTTTATATCCCAGAAAATCTCCTCTCTGTAGGTTGGAAGAGTCTATGAGTTGGAGCCCTGGGCTCTTCAAAGCCAGGAGACCACTTCTCCAACCTTCTCTGTTGTCCTTGACACACGGATTTCTTTTTATTAAACCTGTATTGATGAGCCTCAAGTTGTTTAGACATTTTTAGCCCTGTGGGATCCCTGTGAGCAGAAGAGGGTTTTACCTGAGCTAACTCTGCACAGGAAGGTTTGGGGATGAGCTGCAGCAAACTAAATACTTGCCCTCTCTGGGTATGACTCTCTTCATTGCTAAACCATGACAGTGGGTTAAATAACGCCCAGAACTCTTCCGAATTAAAATCTGATGCTTGTTTTTTTTTTTTTTTTTTTTTTTTTTTTTTTTTTTTTTTTTTGTTTTGTGTTGTTGTTTGAGACAGGATCTCACTGTATAGCCCTGTTTGGCCTGGAACTCACTATGTAGACCAGATTGGCCTCAAACTCATAGTTCTGCCTGACTCTTCTTCTCGGCTCCCTCCATTCTTACTGAGCATTTCAAATCACATTTGCTTCCACTGGTCCATATATTCCATCCTGAGGACTTTCTTTAAAGCTCTATTTTATTTTTCTTTTTCTTTTTTTTCTTTTTTTTAAAAATTTATTTATTAGGTATACAGTATTTTTCAAAGTTACTTTTCAGCTGCTTTTTTGACACTGTATAGGGTGAAATATGTTTAAGTAGACCTTCAGTCGACTTAAGTAGACCTCTGCTGATGTCATATGGGGAAAACTTTGCAGTGTAAAAATTGTTTTAATGTCTGGCAAAACATTTATTTTTTGCACATGTATGTGTATCTGGTGTGGTGTGGTGTGGTGTGTGTGTGTGTGTGTGTGTGTGTGTGTGTGTGTGTGTATGTGGTGTGCATGCCCACAAGTTTGAGCATGTACATGGGGGCCACGACTCCACCTTGAGTGTCTTTCTTAATCTTGCATCACTTTATTTCCTGAGGCAGGGTCTCTTGCTGAACCTGGAGCTTGCCAAGTTGACTAGTCTAGCCATCTTGCCCCAGGGTTCTCCTGTCTCTCCATCCCAGGTACTGAGATTAGAGGCTGGCTTCAGACACCCACCAGGCTTTTATGCAGAGTCTGGGGATATGAACTCTGGAAGTCACATTTCCTAACATGAACTTTATCCCCTGAGCCGTCTCCCTAGCCCCAAATATGATGAGGAAGCAGCATTCTACACCTTACTCAGTCAGAGAACACTGTTGCATGAACTATCTCACGGGACTAAGCTTCAGAGAACACACTTGGAGAAATCCTCCAACCTCTTGGTAGCACAGGGATTGGTTCTGGGACTCCTACAGACAGCCAAACCCACAGATGCTAAGGCTGTTATATAAAATGGCTGTAGTATTCGCATCTAACTGGTGTCCATCCTCCTGAATACTTTACATTACATTTACATCTCTACATTATTGTAATACCTAACACCAGGCAAACAGCACATAAATAGGCAAGCTGTTATTTAAGGAAGTAATAACTAGGAAGCCTGCATATGTTCACCACATATGCAAATTTTTCCTAATATTTTCAGTTCAGTTTGTTGAATCTGTAATTGAAGAAACCACAGATACGGAGGGTTGACAAGTTATAAACTGAGTCCAGTGAGAGTAAGGACCATCCTCATCTGATGCTGTAAAATCTATAGTAGGGGGCCTGACTCAGTGCATACCAGGCAGCAACAGATGGACAAGCTTTTGTGTTATTCCCACCCCCAGAGAGGATCATGGAGGAATTAGCACAGTGGCTGGCCCGATGGCAATTCATGGCCATGGGAGGCAATAGTGGAGCTCTGTAAGGGACACCCAGCTCTCCTTTTCACCAAACATGACTCTAGACTTCCTAGTTCCTTGTCCCATGGAGTAAGGCAATAGTGGAGCTCTGTAAGGGACACCCAGCTCTCCTTTTCACCAAACATGACTCTAGACTTCCTAGTTCCTTGTCCCATGGAGTAAATTTAGAATTGGGAACCTGTGAGAATCCCGCTCAGCCCTTCCCCAGTCTGAAGGAATTCAGAAGAGCTCCAAGGGCAGTATTGGTCCTGTCTTCCCAGCTACCTGTGACAGCCCAGCTGGGAGATTGACCCTTCTTGTCTACCCGGAACTCGGTTTTTTGAGAACACCACCAAATCAGATGAACAAGTACTCACCGGAAGCACAGTGCCCCACTCAGGACCATAATGAGCGCCACAGTATGTAGACCCTATTTCAAAATAAACAGTGGGAAATTTTAGGCAAAGAAAAGGCTGGGAAATTCGAGGCCGGAAAGCAGGCTCCGAAGACTGTCAGCATGTGAACAGCCTGTCCATAGCAGGAAATTCTGGATCTGGAAGTCAGGAGAGACCCCACGAAGGGACCCTCAGATCTCTCCTTCCTCCAGGCAGGAACCTGTGGTTGTTTGCCTGCTCTTCCAAGATGCCTTGGTCCTTTAAGTACATGAAGTACACTAATGATCGGGGAGGAGCCCTGAAACTCACTAGGGAGGAGCAGGGTTTCCCAGAATGATTTCACACCATCCCAAACTCCCCAAAGCACCTCCTGCTGCACCTTCTCCCTCAGTGAAGGAAGCTTCTGTAGACAGTCTTCTTCCTAGGATTCTGAAGGACTTCCTCTGGTCTTCCCAGCTCTCCAGGAACACTCGGCTGCTTCAGGTAGTAGATCCGGGAAGCTAGAGCAACCTTCTTTCTTCTGTCCCTCTCTCCTTCCCTTCCTCCAGGCCCTCCTTCCTGCCTTTGCCAGACCTATAGAACTGGTGGAGGCGGAGATCTGCTTAGGAATGTTTAGGCAACAGTTGTAGAAAAACCAGAAAATCCAGACATGCAAAAAAAAAAATATGCATGCTCACTCGTCTTTGGATACATTAACAAAAAACAAATGTCAACACCTTTTCTTTTGTACACATTTAACCACAGGCAGCTTTCCATATGACAACGCCATAGAAACTGTACTTTTTTTCAACCTCCATTTTTATGTAGGAACATAGCAGAATATCTTTCTATACCAAACATGACATCATAAGTCTGAATAGCTAGATAGTATTTTATGTATAGTTGTAGCATCATTCATGTACATTCATCTACTTATCATTGGTCCCTCCTACAATTGGGTTTGTTTGCTTACTTGATTTTGCTATTCAATACTATGTTATGATAAACCTCTATGATCCTATGCTTTGTCTGTCTTAAATACTTGGTTAGTAAAAGAATATATAGTTATAAAATAATGAATATGTTTTTAATACCTCCACAAATTGTGACAGAATTAGAGCTAAAGATCACTGCATAACAAAAAAAAAAGGTAGACGTTTTGAGTACTACTGAGAAATATCGGTTGTTATTGTGCCAAACATCTCTCAGGAAAGTAAATTTAATGTAGAAGCTGTCTTACGCAAAATTGTCAGATGAACTATTAGTTGACTAAGTAGGAACTACACTATAATATATAAAAACAAAACAATTCCAGGAAGAAGCAGCCCATAGGCAAAGCAGAGCTTTAAGCAAGATTGTTCTTATCTGTCAGAGAATACAACATTGTTTCACCTAAAAAAGCTAGAGAACCAGGACATCTGTTGCCAGATAGTGTCTTCTAGACATGACAGGGATACTGCACCCGAGAAATCTCTATGATGTGGTTGTCTAAACAAGACCTGCTTAATGACTGCACCAGCTGACATGTCATTGTGGATGAGGAAATTCACAAGGCCCTCTTTCCTAGATGAAGAACTATAGGCAGTCATGCCTGCTGAGAGATGGAGAATTTAGCTTTTCTAGGGATGAGCTCCCTAATAGGTTATTCAGTCCCAAATGCTCAGCTCTAAATGCATGTACACACAAGTAACACTAGATATATATACGTGTGTGTGTGTGTGTGTGTGTGTGTGTGTGTGTAACAATAATAATTACAGAAGAAGCAGTCTTCAATTTGAGAGAGAATAGAAGGTATATAGGAGCAGTCACAAGGAGGAGCAGGAGGAGTAGACGTGATGTAAATACAGTACTCATGTATGAAATTCTCAAAAATATACACAGTTAAAAAGTTTAAAAAGCCAGAATACCATCTGCCTAGGCCACCTTCCCTGACTCCTTGCTTCGGTGAACTGTGCCCAAGTGTCCAGTGAACAGTGTCATGAGGCCCTAACGCAGCTGTCTCTACTTTCTGCCTGAGACAGAATGATGCCTATGTGGGGCTGGCCTGCAGGGATGTGGCAAGCTTGCTGGGTGTGCAAGTGGGGATGTCTCTGCCAGTGTTGCTGCGGTGAAATGTGCTGATGTAAAAAGAAAGTGATGTCAGTAAGAGGTTTGGATCTCCTTCTGGCACAACATGAAACAGACTTCACTAACAATTAGCTCTTTTTAGAACACATCCCTTGGTTTGAGTTGTTAATTACTATGGATTAGGTCCCAGTGTATGCCTATGGTTCAGCATTGAAACACATGCTGGTGTTGATCTCTACACCATTCACAATATCCAAGCTGTAGAATCAGCCTAAGTACTCATCAGTGAATGAATGGGTGAAGAAAATGTGTACACATACTATGGAGTCTTATTATGCCATAAACAATAATAAGATTGTGTTACTTCAGGGAAAAAAATGAATGGAATAAGCCAATCTGATAAAGACAAATTATGCATGATTTTGCTCAGTTGTGAAATCTAGCTAGATGAAAAGAACAAGAAGGGAAAAGAGGGGTTGTTAGAGATATGGAAGCAGAAAAGAGGGAGAAGAGATCATAAAGGGTTATGGAAAGAAGGATTACGATCAAAGCATATTATACGCATTGTGGAAATGCCATGACAGAACCCATCACTTTACTTAATTAATGAATGCACATGGAGAGCAAACTCCTGCTGAAATTTAATCCTCATTGTGAGTATTAGGAAGTGGGAATAGTTGGGACCTTTGAGAAGTTATTGAGTCCTGAAGGCAGAGGAATGAGTTAATCTAGTTAAGAATTACAGGTTCATAGGTGCTGGATTATCTAGGGTGTGGATCTGGTATACAAGCCAGCTTGGCCCTATCTCGTGTGTAGACCTCTCTCCCTGGCAGTGCCCTAACCTACCTCCTTGGGTTCCTGAAGAATCTTCACCAGCAAGGGGGGCTTCACCAGATGCAAGTGCTGAGCTTGACTTTCCAGGCTTTGTCATTGAGTTAAATAATCCTCTTTTCCATATAAATCAAGGCAACAAAAGAAAATATATCCACGGATTCTTGGAAATTTCAGAGAGCACTTCTCACAGGGGGAGGGGCAACTTAAGAAAGTGGGTATGAAAAAAGTAGAACAGCATACATGCATGAACATGTCATATGGAAATCTATTATTTTATATGCCAACTAAAATTAACAAAGAAAATAATCCTACAAGAGATGATGCTTCATTTGCTTTCTCTTGAGAGTAGACTAAATCCAGCGACTTCAGTAAATATTGTCTGTGGTGGGAAATGTCAGTGTGTCACTTCTGAATCCAGGGCATAAGAGGCACAGCAGCTTCCTCCTAGCTTGTTCCTGGATTATTCACCTGGGGGAAGTCAGCTGCCACATGACAAAGACACTCAAGTGACCTCACACTGTGGAGAGATGATGTCCTGAGTGAAGGTGTATTGTTGACATAAACACAGCCATGTCAAGGACCCAAAGCCTCAGACTCATGACAATGGCAAGGCCTTTCCCTGGCCTGGATGTTGGTGGACAGTTGACTTTTAGCTAAAAACCACTATGTTCAGGAAGTATCAAACATAGCTTCCTTGTCTCGGAAGACTGCAGCCTGGGATTGCTCCTCTACAGAGACCCATGCCAAGACTAGCTAACTAACCCTCCTCCTTCGGCTGTGTACTGTAAACCTGCCTCCTTGTTCAGCTGTATATAATAAATGTTCTAAATTTCCCACCTGCTGGCTCATCTCCATCAGAGTCCATGGCCCACTCTTTGCCAGCTTTTCTGTATACATGTCTTTTGTTTCTCCATTCCCTGTTGCCTAGTCAGGTCAGTCCCCAAGTGTTGCAGGTCAGAGCACCACACAGTGCAGAACAGAGGTCTCACACCATCACTCTGTGAGGACCAAGCTCAGAGGCAGATCCTTCACCACAGTTTTCAGTGCCTGCAGCCCCAGCTGATACCTTGTGAGAACCTGGTGAAGGAGCCGTCTGATTCCAGAGTCACGCGTTTCTTGCTTTAGGTTTGGGGCTCATTTGTTAAACATAAATACTAACTGGTACACCTTGTCACGATGACTGGAAGTTGTGTCACTGTTGGTTTTTTCGTTATCCACAGTAGTCAGTGGGTTTCTCCCCTTCTCAGCAAACATCTCAATTATTTATGGTCTTCATATGTCCTACATCGTGTCAGATTTGGAAACGGGGCAATGTTTCCCAGGTAGCTCGTTACCACATTCGTGAGAATGGAAGTGTCTTTGAAGGGATAGACATAAAGTAGTAAGATAGTGCATTCACTTTCTGAGCATGTGAGCACAAACAGTCCAGGGTTCCCTGGAGTTAGGCTAATGGTTTGCCTGACGTTTCATATTCTCGTACTTGTGTGGCTACTACTTTACCTGTTTTATGAATGTAGAATCAGACACAGAAGGATTCATTACATTTACTGATATGTAATAAAGCAAAAATTGAGACTAAGAAACCTGAACCTGAAGCCGTTGACTCCAAGCAGTGTCAGAGTAGTCCTTTTACTACCTGAGTCAACCCTTATTATTTTTCTGGTCCCCATAGCACTGTGAACACAAGACAAATCCTCACTATGATTATAAGACCCTACAAAGCAAGGCTCCCATAAAACATTAGCCCCTCCCTTCCTCATCAAGGAGAGTAAGAGCCACCAAGAGGACCTTTTTCTCTTTGTTGAACAAGCCAGGGACGCTCCACCCAAGACCTTTGCACCCACTTATCTCCCTGCCCAGCTAACTCTGCACCAACGCATTAGTATGTGCCTTCCCTAGCCCGCCTCTTCTAGATCTCTGATTCAGTGCCGCCTTCTCCATCTGCTGTCGCCACTGTATGTCTCTGTTTTGTGCTCCCACGCTCCCATCATTCTTCATTTTTTCCCGTGGTACTCACCACCATTTAGCATATGGTATAATCCATCAAATGCGATGGTGAGTATCAGATTCCCCTGCCTAATACTGCTGGATGCTAAACTCACATTAGGAGAGGTTTGCCTGTCAATTCTGTGGATGGATGAAACCCAAGGCCTTTGGATGGCCCTAGTATAGAATGTGTTTCTATAAAACAGATATTGTACCAGGATGAACTGTGTACTTTCTCACATTACAAAGGCTAAAGAGTTGTCTATTATTTCATCATTGCTATTTTACTTCCCAGAGAGATTCAGTGCTGACAGGTATGCATTTTCTTCATGTGGTAGTTAAAAACATGGATTGGGGGACTCGAGAGATGTCTTGGTGGTTAGGAGCACTTGCTGCTCTTGCAGAGGACCAGGGTTCAGTTTCTAGCACTATAGGGCAGCTCATAACCATCTGTAATTCCAGTTCCTTGGAACCCAGTGCTGACTTCTGGAATCCATGGGCACAGCACTCACATGATGTACATACCTACATTCAGGAACACAAACTAAAAAAAAAATCTCTTTTGTTTGTTTGAGACAGAGTTTTGTTGTGTAGCTTTGGCTCGTCAAAAGTTCATTTGGACTAGGCTGTCCTCAAACTCACAGAGATCTGACTGCCTCTGCCTCCCAAGTACTGGGATTGAGGACTTACACCACCATGTCCCCCACCCCACACCACCAAATTTAAAAGAGTATGGATTGGAAAACTTTGGCTTTTGGACCAAGATCAGCCCACCTCTTGCTTTATGAATAAAGTTTTACTGTGATACAGTGAAGTTTATTTGCTGAAATATTGCCTATGAAGACAGATGTAAATATTTGTGACTGAACTATGTGATCTGCAAAAAAAGTTTCTACTTCATTGCCGTTTATAGGCTACCTCAGATCAGGTCTAAATCTGTCACTTCCTAGAATATTGGCCAAGTTACTTAGTATTTATACATTTTAGAATTTTTATATATAAAGTGAGAATTAAATTAAAATGATATCAATATTATTGTTGAGTGAGTCAATACATGTGCTTAGTGCCTGGCACATAGCAAGAACTTGAATGACAGCTGGACCATTATTGCCAAGAGCAACAGCATCACCTCCAACTTTGTCATCACCGCCAGCATCCTCACCACCAGTATAAGCCTTCACTATTGCCATCATAGTCTTGGGAGATTTGTTTCATCTCTCTGGTACAGCATGTTTTTGTTTGAAGAGGATGGTAATTTCCTCTTCACTGAGATCTTGAGAGGACTGAATGAGGCAGAGCCTGTAAAGAACTGGATCAGCAGGTAGTACAGATCCTGGTCACAAACTTCTTGTCCCCTAGGTTTCCCCCACCTCTTCTGCACTCACCCCAAGTATTAAAGAGAACATAGCAGAGGCCTAGATTACTTTGACCTACATCTGAGGCAGGTTTCGAGACTAAATGCCGCCTTGCATGTGCCTGGGCAATTTCTCCACCCAACTCGCCCTGTTTAGTGACCACAGGATTTGCTAGTGGGTCTTCAAAGCTCTGACAAGAAGGGTTAACTTTTGCTACATAGGCACCGTGTTAAAGGACAGCCAGCTCTTATCTTGTGTCCTAGTCACATCAGTCATAGACGGCAAGAGCTATTTTTATTCCCATTTAGTTGAAAAGACTCTCCTAAGGCCGTAAATTTAGTAGGATGTAAGACCGGCTGATGTGGCAGTTCAATTCCATGCCATCTAGCCTGTATTCCTTAACATAGAAAAACTTTGTAGATTATAAACAGAATGGAGGTGGATAAAGGGCAGAACTAGGAAACAAGGCACATCACTGGCAGGAATATGACAGCCCTAAGGACCAATGGACTATTTGAAAACAATGGGGTTTCAGAAACAATAGCAAAACAACTCAGCTGGTAGAGAAAGAAGACTCTACCCAGCACAGCAACATGCTATCTTGTGGGTAGGGAGACTCCTCATTGGGGCAGCTTTGAGGAATAAAGGCACAGAAGAGATGTTGCTGAGGCACAGAGCATGGAGATGTGAACAGAAGAGGATGTCTTATCACCCCGACTCCCTCTTCCATTGAGCTGTAGCATAAAATCATCCTGTGGGGCACTGGGGATGGGGGTGAGGGAACAGCTTTAGAGAATAGACTTGAGAAGATAGGGTGACCATGAAAAATAGGGAAGCTGGTGGGTGGTGTCACAGCACTTCAGCTGTTATGATCGTGACCACGTAGGGGATGTAGGTGGAGGGAAGTGGTGAGGGGAACAGCCAGTTCTACCGGCTAGGATTGGGCAGAACCTGCAGACAACCCACAGGGTGGGTGAGGCTCCGGTGTCTGCAACACCCACAGGCAGTTTCTCCTGATTGAGTCACCGAGGGAAAGGGCCACCCTAAGGTCCCCACCGGAGATCCAGGTCAGACCGTAAGGAGGTCCAGGCACTTCCTTGTAATAAATATCTCAGCAGTCTCCATACCTTGAGGACCCTTCCATGGATTGTAAGGTTTGTCCATTTTGGGGAGGAACCTAATATTAAATTGAAATAAGCCTTAAGTGAAAGACAGAAGCTGCTGGGTCAGGAAAAGCCTGAGTCTGGCTTCATTCACTCTGGTCTGGGCTGCCTCTGCTGGCCGGACCAGAAGGCACGTTGAGCTGCCAGTCTCACACTGGACAGGAGAGGGAGCTGTCATCCAGTATAAACTAGATAGGCTGTGTTTAGTGCCCATCCCAACAGCCACATGATGATTCTTCACGTACCTAATTTTCCATTTCTTTCTGCAAAGGATCTGAACAGCTCACCCAGGCAGGGAACACCCACGGACACAAAGACTCAGCCTGGGATCATGGGGGTGTGCCTGAGGGTGCTTCGTCTCCCCTTGACTTCATCAGCGAGGCCTGGCCCTAAGGGAGGAGTATGGGAGCATCACTTCCTATGAACTCCCCATGACAGACTATTTTTTAATAAAACAAATTTTAATTATCGTGCAAGGTATTAGACATTATTATGGCATTATTGAACAAAGTATTTTAATATTTTTCTCCCTTGTCTGCTTACGCCAACCCATGTTTCTTTTTATAATCTTCTCCAAAGTTTCTTTTCTTCTTTCATATCACCTCTTTTTGCCCTCTCTCAATCCTTCCTCAGTACCCATTTTACCCCATAACCATATATAAGATTATTGTATGTATGTATGTATGTATGTATGTATGTATATTACCAGGAAGGGTCCATATATGAGAGAGAATATGCAAATTTTGTCTTTATGAGTTTGGATCATCTCACTTAATATTATACATCCGGAATCCTTTCATTTCCCTACAAATATCACTTTTCTTTACAGCTTAATAAAATTCCACTGTGAATATATTTCATGTTTTCATTATCTACTCATCTGTTGGTGGTCATCTAGGCTGGTAAGATTACACTATTACTAATGTTCTCCATCTCTTGCTCACTCATTTGCTCACTTGCTCTTTGGTATTTTATGTAGGTGTCTGAACATTTGACTTCTTCATGCATTTCAAAATAATAATACTTTTTATAATGATATACATTATATTTATTCTGTTCCTCTGGAGAACCACAGTACCACATGTTTCCAGGGTCCACTGTCAGAAACATGCTCAGCATTGCCATACATAACTCATCAAAGTTAGTTTTAGGTTGTAATAAAACATGCACAACACCGGAGTTGCTATTTTAACCATCTTATATGTACAAAGGTATTACATTTTTACCCACATTGTTCTGCAACCATCACTGTTATCTGAGCCCAGAATTTTTTTCTCACAAAGCTGACACTCATTCAACAAACATCCACACTCCTCTTCCTCACCCTCAGCTCCTGACAGCCATCACTCTCTGAATTTGGCTGTCTGGGTACCTCAGGCAAGTGGACTCTCAGTTTTGGCTTGTTTCCTTAATGTCGTGTTCTCAAGGTTCTTCCATGCTGCAGATAATATCACACTGTCATTCCTCCTCGAGTCTGGAGGTATCTAAATGTATACACCAAGTTCATGTTCTCAAGGTTCTTCCGTGTTGCAGATAATATCACACTGTCATTCCTTCTCGAGTCTGGAGGTATCTAAATGTATACACCAAGTTCATGTTCTCAAGGTTCTTCCGTGTTGCAGATGATATCACACTGTCATTCCTTCTCGAGTCTGGAGGTATCTCAATGTGTACACCAAGTCCGCGTCATTCTTCTGTCAGTTAGCGGCTGTTGTAAAGAATCCTGCTACAAACATGAAGACTTGGCTTTTCAGTCTCTGCTCTGTATTCTTTCTAATATATACCCAGAAACAGAAATGGTACATTTTTATTTAAACTTAAAAAGTTTGTTTATCTATCTGACTATCTATCTATCTATCTATCTATCTATCTATCTATCTATCTATCTATCTATCTATCAAGACAGGGATTCTTTGTGTAGCCTTGGCTGTCCTGGAACTAGCTCTGTAAATCAGGCTGGCCTCTAACTCAGAGATCCGCCTTTCTCTGCCTCTCCAGTGCTGGGATTAAAGGCGTGGGCCACCACCATCTGGCTTAAAATTTTTATTTTAATAATATATTTTTGAGAATTTAATACAACATGTCTTGCTCATATTCAATGCCCACTCCCCCCGAATTCCTCCCAGATCCATCCTTCTCCTCAGCCCCTCAGGTTTTTTAGAGAGACTGTCTTGCAGCAGATGTCCTGGTCCTCTGGCTCTTACACTGTTTCTGCCTCTCTCTTCTGTGATGTCCCCTGAGCCGCAAGAGTAAGGGTTCTGTTGTAAATTTGTTAATTGAGGACTGGTACTCACAGTCAGTTGTTCTCTGCCTTTTGACCAGTTACGGCTTTCTGTGATGGTCTGCTTTGGTAAGAGGTGAGGCACTTACCTGTGGATATAAGGATAGATATTTAGAATGCAGTTAGGGACTATAGTGTCCATGGCATCAACCAATCACAGGTAGTTGGCTAAATTTACAGTATCAGGCATGAATTCCTTCCTATTGAGCAGATCTTAAGTCCAATTTGGCGTCTGTTGGTTACTCCCAGGGTATAAGCACTACTATTGCACCTTTTGGAATACCTTGCCATGCTGGTCATTGTGGTTCATTGGTATTACAGCCAGGAAGGACTATTGGTTTCTTTTCCCCCTCAGCAGCTTACATGACTCCTTCCAAAACTGAGAGCCAGTTCTAAGGGAGGGAGCTTCCAGGCCAGGTCTAGGTAGATTCCTCCAAGTCCTATGACTGAAGTGTGTGGTATCTTCAGCAATGGCATCTTTCCTTCTTTCTGTGGAAGGCACCAAGCTATGGCAATAGCCTATGTTTTGGGAGTTTCTTCAATTCTTCTGACCAACAACTTGAAAGAAGGCTTCCCACACCTGGCATTGGGGTTTTTGTTAGATAGTCTATAGTTTTGGGGGGAGTACTGTCACCCTAAGTATAACCTCAATTAAATTATGTATACACACATATATACACAGACCTACATAGTACATGTAATTTGTATAACCATAAACCAATATGATTCCTTCTGGGTTTTTCAAATATCCTCACTATTCTTTATCCCTCCTCCTCCCCTCCCCCTCTGTGTTGCCCTCACTCCCCACCCCCAGGTCTGGGATGCTTCTTCCTGTCATCAGGTGAAATGTTGTCTAAATACCACTTTGGTGCAGCAAAAAGCATTGCTCAGCTCTGTATCTTTTCTCATCAGCATCCCTTACTACCTGTCTGCTTGTTTTATTAACATGGAGAAAGGAGTGCTCAGTTCACCAAAGAAGTGGGGGGGGACCTCTATTTGTTCTTTAGCCCCACCAGCTTTTGAATCACATGATTTGCAGCTGTATTATTAGGCAAATACAACATTCCGAATTGTTCTGTGCCTGGGAGATCTGACACGTTTAGCACCATGGACCATTCCTCTTCTAGCATCCATAGAGCCAGTACACTCTCATCTGTCTTTATATTTTAGATTTTTAATTAGGTTTCTTGGAGATATGCATTTTTTTTTTAAAGACAGGGTTTTCTTCTGGCCTAGTCTAGCCTGGAATTTGCTATCTATCCTCCCAGGCTAGCCTCAAACCTGCCTCAACCTCCCCAAATGCTGGTATAACGGACACAAACCACCATGCTTTACTAGATCTTGAATTTTTGTTTTCTTTTTGACACAGGGTTTCTCTGTGTAGCCCTGGCTGACCTGGAACTCACTCTGTAGACCAGGCTGGCCTTCAACTCAGAGATCCATCTGCCTCTGCCTCCCGAGTGCTGTGATTAAAGGCGTGCACCACCACTCTTGCATTTTATGCCATCTGAAAAACCCAGTCTTTGAATTAGTGTGTTTACAGCATCTACATTTAATTTGTATACTGATGTGGCTGGATTAATATCTACCATCTTGCTATTTTCTGTTTATTCCACTCTTATTATCTTCTACCTTTTTTGTGTAAACATTGTTTTATGATTCAATTTACCAATTCACTTATTACTTATATCTTTACTTTTTTTATTGGTTACCCTTGGTTTTATGTGTCCTTAATTAATAAGGCTAAGTTTAAATTGTTTCAAGTCATTTAAAAGTGTCTTATAAGGATTTTGTATAATGGTCTGGTTCTAATCTCTCTTGTCCCTAAGGAGATAAAAGTATTCTAAAAGCTTAGAAAACATAATGCCTGGAAAACTCATAATTCAGAAAGCATGGGATACATTATTTAGAAGGACTTATTTAAGAAATAGAAAACAGGCCTAAATCAAATGCTCCCAGGTTCACCTATCACAAGGGTAAAGTTCTTTCCAAATACCTTAGTTGTAGGCCAGAATAAATTGTACCCTCCAAATAATCATAGTGATAACCAAAATATCCAGCACCTCTGGAAAACAGTTGGCAAGAAATAAACAGACTAGTCTCCATCATCCTAGACAGAAAACAACGACCTGTTATTTTAAAAACTTGGTAATGGTGAGTTTGTTTTCAAAGGAAACAAGAGCTAAACACAAACACCCAGGAACAATCTGGGAGAATCAGCATCAGTCCAGTGTGAACTAAAGGCAGGGAAATCCTAGCGTAGGAGCCGAAGCAGAAAGGAAAGAAAGCAGGGACGAGTTCTGTGGGCTGGGGTGGCCACAGGAAGAGCTCTGAGTATCCTACGATGAAGTGACACTGTTAGTGAGTTTTGAGCACGGAAGCAATGTGACCATGTTTCTACCTTATCCTGGTGCTGGCTGGGCGGCCATTTAAATCCAGGGAAAAGCACTTTCCTGGTGTGTGCTCTGCTTTCGTTTTCCAGGAACCCAGACCAGTCACACCTATATTGCCTCCCTGCCTCCCCTTAAGATCTTCACAGGTCCTCTGTGCCAGCCCAGGTTTCTTGGTTCAGTGGGTACACCTAGGGCCAGATAGGGACAGTAGTTAGGGACTATGGAGAGATTCCAAAAAGAAAACTTAATGATAGATTTCAGAGAATACAACCGTGACCCACATTTGGAAGTTCCCTGAGGGCAAATTTTGGAACAGAATGAGTGGGGTTCTTTTAGTGTTTAGCACTGATCCACAATATTATTTCAGGACTGAAAGTTTCCTTCTGTCGTCAATGTCCAGGCTGCATCTGACTTGTGCTGCAGAGTTAGGAACTCACAAGCCCGAAACTCTTTCATAGCATCTTCATCTGCTCCCTTGGACACGAAGTGAAGCCCAAGGCCTCCTTGGTGTTTCTAATACAGTACACGGAAGATCAAGCCCCTCAGTGAACACATCATACGGTACCCAAGAGGAAACACTTGCCTGCACACTGGCTGGACAGTGTGACTGGCACTTATGTGGCTTTTTTTTTGTCATCTCTCGGGGCTTGGTTTCTTCTGTGAGAAAGACCAAAGGCCTGTAAGGCACTATTGTGAGGGTTAAAAGATTACTTGGGAAATGAGAGCCCTTACGACTTTACCAGAGACAATAAGCTCTCCACAATAAGTGGAGCTGTGGCATATTAAATATGTAAAACTCCTGAGATCAGGACTGAGATTTGCCATATTTACATTTACATATGCCTTGTAAAGAGCGCTCTGGTGTCATGCTGTTCACTGAGTCAAGACAGCCACACCTCTGCTCTGCTTCAAGGCAGTCCAGAGCCTGAGTTCTCTACCCTGACTCAACTTCTAGCCTATGCATTTCCTCACTGTTGTTTTCTGGTGTGTGCTCTGCTTTTGTTTCTCCAGGAGCCCAGACCAGTTCCACCTGTATTGCCTCCCTGCTTCCCCTCCAAGGTCTCACAGGCCCTCCTTGCCAATGCAGGCTTCTTGCTAAAGCGGGCACACCCAGGGTTGTGGTCTTGCTAATTTAAAGTCCTGGAGTCCCAGACTGGTTCTCAGTGCCTGCAGACACAGCTGCAGCCAAAGCTTTGATTCCAGAGACAAGAACCTCTTTGGACAAAGGTAATTTTTGCTATTTGAGCCTTCTGAGGGAAAACTTTCACTGCTTTTTATCTAGCCCTGTGTGCGTCTGGAGACCTTGCCATGGATGTTATGATTGTATAAAGAAGGCTCTGATGGGTAGAGAGCCAAGGTGCCCAGCACAGAAACACCATGCAGACAGTGCTCAGTGAAGAGGTATTTAGTCGGGGCGGGGTGGGGGGGTGAGAGAAAAAGGGAGAGAGAGGGAGAAGGAGAGAGAGAGGAGAGGAGAGGAGAGGAAAGGAGAGGGGGAGAGAGAGAGAGAGAAAGAGAGAGGGGGGAGTTCGAGGGTACGCACACCTTGTGGGAGGCAAGCGGAAGGGGAGAGGAAAATAAGTGGAGTTTTCCCTTAAGATACATCAGGGCATAGGGTGGTGCCAAGGGGCAGGATCAGAATATTAACTGTAGCTGGGGTTATCTCCTGGTCCTGCCTGGTTCACTTGTAGAATCCTTGGTGGTACCTCTCTGGATGAAGAGTAAAGGAATACACAAGTCAGAGAGGCAGGTTTGCTGAAAGATGCTCAGGAATTCTCAACTTAAAAGCAGGAAGTAGTCATTCACTAGCTGTGAGGAAAGCTAGAACACAGATGGACATGCACACTCTGCTTTCCTCTAAGCCTGGTGCACAAAAGGAACCTGGGGTGATGGAACTTCCTCACCATCGAGATGTGGCGGTGGATGGCATTTCAAAGCCATCACAGCCTGGAGACCTAGGACCACACCAGTCACTAAAGGGATGGGAGCATCTATTCAGGGCTTGCTGGCCTTGAAATTTGTTCTGTCTAGGTACACTTTAAAACATTAATCTGGGGACTAGAAAGATGGCTCAGTGCTTAAGACCACTTGCTGCTCTTGCAGAGGACCAGGGTTCACCCACACTGGGCAGCTCACAACTGTCTATAATTCCAGTTCCAGATGATCAGACTTCCTCTTCTGATCTCCACAGGCACCTGGCACATACTTGGTGCACATACATCCAGGCAAGCAAAACACTCATATATATAAATACAATAGATAGGTCATTAAAACATTTTAACCAAAAAAAAAAAAAAAAAAAAAAGGCCGGGCGGTGGTGGTGCACGCCTTTGATCCCAGCACTCGGGAGGCAGAGCCAGGCGGATCTCTGTGAGTTCGAGGCCAGCCTGGACTACCAAGTGAGTTCCAGGAAAGGCGCAAAGCTACACAGAGAAACCCTGTCTCGAAAAACCAAAAAAAAAAAAAAAACAAAAAACATTTTAATGTGAATATGGGGTGAGGGCTTAGGGAAGCTCTTACTAAAGAATTTTCATACAATTCTGGGAGCCTATAAGAGAAGAATATTTTTTCTTTTCTCTTTCTTTCTCAGGGCCAGTCAATGATGGCTTCCTATGCACCCTTTAGTGAACTTTATCCTCCTCATGAAAGCTCTGAAGCGGGTGAGATGCACAAAGAAAGTAAGTGTGAATCACAAACCAGTTCGGACCAATCTCCATTTACTCTCACCAAAGACAATAGGGTTGAAGGGGCCTGTTTCACTTTCTTTCTCCCTCCCCACTCCCTGAGACAGGGTTTCTCTGTGGAGCCTTGGCTGTCCTGTAACTTACCAAGATCCTCCTGCCTCTGCTTCCCAAGTGCTGGGATTAAATAAGGCATGCATTACCACCGCCTGGCCTGTTTCACTTTCTTAACTACAAATCTATTTGCTCTGGCTGAAATACCCAGAAACCTACATATTGAAATCTCAAGGCACTTAGTTCTTTTCTTATTAGTTATATGCAGAATTGTTCCTTCGCGCATTACAGCAAGCCATAGATGGGGCAGATGTTAAGGGGGGCCAACCAAGGCCCAGGATGTGGGTCTGGGTGGTAGCTGAGCTGGTTGGTCCTGGCCACTGGGATCCCACCCGCTCAGGCGAGAGGCAGAACCAGCTCTCCTAGGCCCGTGCTATTGGGGCCTACTCTCCCACACCTGTGGTGAGGGGTGGGGCGAGGAGGGGACAGTGTCCCTTCTCTCGTGGTGGATGGGATCAGCTTTCCTGCTGCAGTGTCCAGCAAGGGCCAGGGCCAGCTATCCCAGGACCAGTGAGGGGCAAGGCTGGCTCAGCACAGCCTTCAGGTTTCAACACACACAGTTTCTATGACCCTCTGTGGTAACATGAGCAATGAACATGACGCAGACATGACCCACTGAAGTAGCCTGGGCCTGGATGACACCATGGCCCTGTGTGGCTGTGTAGGCCACCCAGATCAAGCTGGCCCTGGTGGAGGCACAGCTCTTAAACACCAACACGGCCACAAATTGCTGCCCAGACCTCGGGTATCCATGTGGCCTTTGATGGTTACTTGGGCCACAGACATCAACACAGACCTCGACTGTGGTAGGACCACAGACCCAGACATGGTCCTTGGTAGCAGCTTGTACTTGGATGTCACCATAGCCCCAGGTGGTAGTATATGTCAGATTGGCATGGGCCCTGTTGCAGTGAGGTCCTCGGACACCAATAAGGCCACAGGCTGCGGCCTAGACCTCTAGCATTGGCTTTGATGGTATCAGGAGTCACAGACATCAACATAGACCTGGCTGCTGTAGGGCCACACAGACCCAGTCATGGCCTTCTACAGCAGCTCTGGCACAGACCACACCATGGCCCCAGCGGCAGCATGGCCCTAGGACACCAACATGGCCACAGGATGTGGCCTAGACCCTGGGCATCCATGTGGGACTGGTCCTGTGGAATGATAACCACAGGATCTCCATGACTCAGGGCAACAACAGGATATCCGAGAGGAGTTTAGTGAGGGCCCAGTGATGATAGTGTGCCAGAGGCCAGAAGTCTTGAACCAGACTCATTGCAATGAACGTTTTGTTGCTGGGGCTGATTGGACAAGAGGGTATACTGTGTGACACACTGCAGCTCCCAGTGCCACTAGGGTGAAGAAGGTGTCGGAAAGATGGAGGAGCGAAGTGAGTTTTTTTGTCTGTTTTGAATTCAGTTTGAAGGGGCATGCTGCGGGGGTGAGGTGCAGATATGGAGGGACTGGGAGGAGAGCAGGATTGGGGTGCATGATATGAAGTTTCCAAAGAATCAATAAAGGATTATGTAAAAAAAGAATTGTGTGTTTATTTTGATTAAAGCGATAAAGAGGGAGATTACACACATACAGATGACTGGTTTAAGTAGTTTTGGTTGTTGTTGCTATGCAGAGACTTTGTAAATCAGGAAAAAGTAACCCCAGAAGAACTGGCAAGAGTCGAACATCTCTTGCAATCAGGAATGTATTCAGTTCTTTTCTGCGCCTTGATCCATAAACGAGCCCTGCCCTGTTTCCCTTCCTTTGTTTTTACGGCCATTGCTTCTCAAAACAATATCTATGACAGAAATTCATAACTCATTGTTATTAGAACGGAGCCCAAACCTTAAAGCTAATTATACCCACACCTGTGTCTTGTGCTTTTCTGTTATCTGGCAGGTCAACTATATCCCAAAACCTACAAGATCCATGACTCCCAACATATGGTGTGGGTCCTGACAGGAAATTCTTTAATAGCAGTGCCTGCTAGCAACAACGTCAAGCCTGGTAAGTGACATGCGAGGGTACTGTTACTCCTGAAAACCCATCAGGTCCACTGCGAGTGGACATGAGCCTGCACAGGCCTTCTGCCGTTCCTTACCTGGTCACCAATCTGGTGTTCAGAGGAAAGGCAAGGCTAGGAGAAAAAGATTGTCCCCCTGCTACAAAGGAAAGCAGACATAGAAATGACAGTGCAAGGGCCAACAACTCCCCTCACTAAAGTGTCTTCAAATAGGAAAGATTTGTGTTCACAATTCCTGTTTCTTTTTAGAATGGCGTTCCTTTACATTCCAACTAGCACACACATACTACATACATACTACACAACTACCCACATCCATAGATTCAAACTGTCTCATCTTTCCACTGTCAAAGTTACATGCTCTTCTCTCTTGGCATCTCTGCTTCTAATAACGGTGAAACATTCCCTCTTCCCATCAAAAGGAAATCCATTTTAGCCTTGTCTCACGTCTTTAAAACTTCCATGTTTTATTTAATTCCCCTCTTAACCTTGCCCATCACAGAGAGGCCTCTCATATCATATCCCCAGTCTTAATACTAAAACTTCCTCTTCATTCCCACTTTCTATTCCTTCTACTATTTATAATAGTTGGTTTTTCATTAATATGACAGCCTGTCCTCACCATCACCAAAAATAATTTAAAAAATACTTAGAGGTTGATTTGGGCTAATAAATTCAGAGTTTGCAGAGCCTTCTGCTGGCTTCATTGCCTTTTTAGGCCTGTGCCAAGACAGACACATGGTACGGTAGAAAAGAGCTACTATCCTCATGGTGGACAGGAAGTTGGGGGGAGGTTCCAACCTTGTTGCTTTAAAGGAACATCACCAGAGACCAATTATGTCCTGCATCTAATAACTCATTCAACTGTGAACTTATTAATGGATTAATACATTGATGGAGTTAGAACTCTCATGATCTGATCATGTCTCAATAGTGCCACCAGGTTATGTGCAAACCTTCATTAAATGAGACTTTGAGGTGAGTATTTCATATCTTGCCCTAAGCCAAATCTCCAATGTCCACATAATACTTCGTCCTAGGTGGGTAGTTAGTAAGTAATTTTTGAATGGATTTGTTTCCTGTCCTCTGCCAAATAGATACAGAATGCCCAAACTCTTGGGAATCTCTTCCTAAATTATTAGATAATTAAATTCACCAAGACTGATAGAAAACTCACACAATGGGAACTTAAATAAGATGTGGTTTATTTCTTCCATATATGAAACCAGTGGGTCAGGCCAGGCTGGGTTCCATGTTGGTTCTATGATGCTACCAGAGGCCAAGGATTCTATCTTTCTTCTTCACCAATCTTAAGATTACCTAAGCTATCACTTGATCTAGGTGACAAGATGTGACACATGAAGTATTTCCAGGTGAGTCTAATCTCTGAAGGAACCATTTTAGAAACCCTAGAAGGATACTTCCACTCATATATCAGGGGCCACATTAAGTGCATGACTATATTTAGATGCAAAGATAGTAAAATATCTTATTTTTATTTTTGAGAACAATGTGCCCAGGTGACAACTAAGGTTCTGGTGTCAAGAAGAAAAAGGAAATTGGTCTCAAAAAAGCAGCTAATAATCATCATTATGTGGCTAATGTGGGGAGCTTTGATGGAGAAAATGATGATGATAATGATGATGATGATGATGATGATGATAAAGATGATGATGATGATGATGATGATGATGATGATTGGGAGGGTTAACAGGGTGTGGGTCAAAGGACTGAATTTTTTTTTTTGTGAGGGAGTGTTGGTTTTAGCAGCACTCTTACCCTGTGAGGAAAAGTCACAGAACACAGCAAAAACCCACTAACAAGAGTTTTATTAAGAAAAGGAGAAAAGGACAGGGTGTGATCAGGCCTGTTGGAAAGACATGTGAAGAGGAGAGGGAGGGTACATGGGATCTGCCTTTTAAGGACTACCTTGCACATGTACACATGGGCCCATGTGGCTACTCCATGCATGCACATAGATCACATGGTCCCACTGCACACAATTTACATGACCATGCAGCACATGGATTACATAGAATATATGACCCTGAAATGACTAGGTGGAAATGACTGTCTCACTGGGGCATCTGTGATCATGGGGTGTGGCTGGAATTCCTATCATCCCAGACTCTTTGTTTTTGTAAAAGATGATGGATGAGCAGGTATGGGGCTTCGTTTCTTCTGAAAACTGCTTCCAGGTTACTTGATGGTCATTGGTTGGCTCTTGGGGGGATAGGGAAGGGGGCTTTTGACATCTTCCCCATTTTCCTTGTGTTTCTAGTCATCCTTAGCATGATAGCATGTAGAGATACAGAATTCCAAGACAATGAAAAAGGTAATCTAGTTTTCCTGGGAATCGAGAGCAAAAGTCTCTTCTGCGCTGAAATCGGGGGCACACCAACTTTGCAGCTTAAGGTGAGTAACTGCAGCTGGCGAGGGAGGCATATCAAATAGACTTTTATTTAAGGTGACTTACCAGGTTACAGAATAAAAATAATATCCCTGCAAGTTTGCACTCTTCAGAGTAGGAAAGGAACTCTCACCTGGCTGGTCCCCAAATAAGTAACAACGCCACTGAGTAGATACAGCACTTTTTTTTTTCTTACCCCAGAGAACAGGATTTAAATGTGAAAAGCAGAGCATCAAACCATGGAAATGTTTCTGAAAAGTGAAGGAACAGTGGCTTCTCCATCCTTAGTCATGAATAACTTTCTCCTAGACATCCTCAGAGATGCTAATATGCCACACTTAGGCAAAAGATTGCTAATCTGGAGTTTTCATAATGCATATTTGTATCTGTGTGCTAAAAGAAAAGATTTATAGATAAAAGTCTCATCTCTTGCTAATGATGGAAATTGCAATGCATAAATTCACTCAGAGGTTGGGAATTCAGGCTGGCTGGCGCAAAACTGTAGATGGATGCATATCCGAAGCTCTCCACTGCTACCCCATTCTCTTCCAGGGAACACAATGTCTCAAAGAATCCATACCCCCTTGTATCATGGGATGGTTGGAAAAAGCCAGGCTATTTGGAAACTATTGGGTGCCTGTTCTGAAAGCTTGCTGTCTTTTCTTTTGCTGCATCCCTAACCCGTGTCCCTCCTATTGGGCATAGCATTTACTCCCATGATGTGCACTTCGTGCTCAGTTACTGTAGCCCCTTCCTGGTCCTCCTCACTAACAAGCCTCTTTCTTATCCTAGGATGTAGACATCATGGACATATACAATGAGAGTAAAGCACAGAAAGCCTTTCTTTTCTACCACAGCACAGAGGGCTCCACTTCTGCCTTTCAGTCAGTCGCCTATCCTGGCTGGTTCATAGCCACCCCTTCCACAGCAAGACAGGCAATCATTCTCACACAGCAGAGGGGTGAAGTTAATAACACTAACTTCTACTTAGAGTCTGAGAATTAGAATCCAGCATGGGACATATGTGGCTGAGTCCAGGACAAAGACTCAAACGGTTGGAGAATCTTTTACTTGAAAACACAGCAAGGCATCTTAAAACACCACCATGTCACCTCTTCTCCAGACATCCATTTCTGAAATGCCACTCACCTGAACATCATTCCAGTGTGAAGCCCAAGAATCACTTTCATCCTTTCCTGATCTTGCCCCACCATCTGTTCAGCTACCAAGTACAGACAAGTCACCGTCTTCTTACATGCAACTTTCCCTCCCTGTGCTCACAGCAGCCCATGGTGCAGAGATGTGGATTCCAAGCAGTCAAAGCAAGAGTCTTCCTTCTTAACTTTATGTATGTTTGTTGTAAATATGACAAATACCTAAAAGGTAAATATCAAGAATGAGGCAATATAAAAGAATATTTTCTGTGTCTTGATGATCACAATAGATTCAGAACATCATCAGCTAATAATTTGACACACAATGTACACTTTTATTATGGTGACTGTTAACCAAACTGAATATAAACTGAGTCCAAATTTCAAAGAGTAATTCACATCTATTTGGATTTCAAACTAATTATACTGTCTTCATTTAACTTTGTAAAGTGATTGGAAGTTGAAGGGTCAGCTCTGATATTTTCTTTGTTTTCTGGAATCTCAGGAGTGTCTGTGGGCTAGTTTAAAGTCAGTTGGCTGTTGTGTGAGGGTGTGGTGGTTCGAATAATAACGACCCCTACAGACTTTGAATGCTTAGTTACCAGGGAGTGGAACTGTTTGAAAGGATTGCAAGAATTAGGAGGTGTGGCCTTGTTGGAGAAAGCATGTCACTGGGAGTAGACTTTGAGGTTTCAAAAGCCCATTGCCAGGCCCAGAGTCTTTCTCTCTGCCTATGTATGGATCAGGATACACAACTCTCAGCCCCTTCTCCAGCACCATATTTGCCTGCATGCTACCATGATCCCTGCCATGATGATTGATGATGGACTAACCTCTGAAACTGTAAGCAAGCCCCCGATTAAACATTTTCTTTTATAAGAGTTGGCAAGGTCATGGAGTTTCTTCACAATAGAACAGTGAGTGACTAAGATAGAGGGTTACCTTAGCTAGAAGCCACATGGATTGCAATAGACTATGAAATCCTGAATACAAACATGAGCATGAGCGTGGGCATCTCTTTTTTCAGACCCCAATATGCAAAGCAGTGCCTTAGGCCTTGTCATGCTGCAAACCCACTGCTGAGCTCAAAGTTCTTGGCCAGGAGAAATACGTTCCAAAACCTGTGTTGGCATTATTTCCTGTAACAGCATCACCAGTGATTCTGTTCGGGATGTTCCTTGAGTCCTGCCTTACATCTCATAGCTTACCTCTTAGTCCTGTCATTTCTATGCAACAAGCTTCAAGAAGGCATTATATGACAGTGTCTTAGTTAGAGTTTCTATTTCTGTGAAGAGACACCATGATCACAGCAATTCTTTTATAGGAAAACATTTAATTGGGGCTGGCTTACAGTTCAGAGGTTCAGTTTGTTATCATCATGGTGGGACATGGTAGTGTGCAGGCAGACATGATGCTGGAGAAGGAACTGAGAATTCTACATCTTTGATTTGCAGAAAGTGAACTGAACCAGGTGTAGCTTGAGCAAAATAGACCTCAAAGCACACCCCTACAGTGACACACTTCCTCCAACAAGACCACACCTACTCCAACAAAGCCACAACTCCTAATAGTGCTACTCCCTATGAACTTATGGGGGCCAATTATATTTCCATTACCTACCACAGAAGCTTGCTATCTCAGTCACATTGGTCATCTCTTCCTGTTCCCTAGGACATCTGGGGAAGGACAGCTGCAGGTCCTGCTTGATGCTCACACATGCACAAACGTAGATGTGTTCTATGAAGAACCCTTGACCAATGTATGTGGGAACAGGTCAGGGATAGCTACTCTCTTCCTCTCTAGCACAGTTCTGTGATGTTCACTATGTTGTCCCTCAGCAGGTCTCAGCAGGAGTAAGGTGGAGTCCCAAACACTGAACTGAAGAACTCCCTTCATTTTCCTTTTCAGTTCCCCAGCTCCAACTCTTCTTCCCTGGAGTAACTTTTCTTTCTTTCTTTCTTTCTTTCTTTCTTTCTTTCTTTCTTTCTTTCTTTCTTTCTTTCTTTCTTCCTTCCTTCCTTCCTTCCTTCCTCTCTCTCTCTCTCTCTCTCTCTCTCTCTCTCTCTCTCTCTCTCTCTCTCTCTCTTATTTATTTATTTATTGAAGGAATTTTAAAATTCATTTTACATACCAACCACAGATCCCCTTCTTTTCCTTCCTCCTGCCCCTCCAGCCTCCCTCCTTCAATCCATCCCCCATTCCCTCTTCCAGCAAGGTATGGCCTCCCATGGGGAGTCAGCAGAGGCTGGTACATTCAGTAGAGGCAAGTCCAAGCCTGTCCTCCTGCATCAAGGCTGTGCAAGGTGTCCCACCATAGGTAGTGGCACCAGGAGTCTGGTCGAAGAGAGAGAAGAGGGATTCTGTGAGCAAGGGGCATCAAGATCATGATGGGGAAACATACAGAGACAACCAAACCAAACTAGTGGGAACTCATGAACTTTAGATCAGCAGCTGTGGAGCCTCCCTGGGACTGGACTAGGCCCTCTGCATAAGCGGGATAGTTGTGTGGCTTGATCTGCTTAAGGGGCCCCCTGGCAGTAGGATCAGGATCCATCTCTGGTGCGTGAGCTGGCTTTTTGGATCCCTGGAATAACTTTTCTTTGCCTTCACATACCTTTACCTCAGGATCTGCTCTGGAAAGGGAGATTCTATTTTTCTTTTCTACTGTCCATACCTGTGTTGGATTTCTTCCTTCTATATAGAAATTAACAGAAGCTAATGCCTTCACATGTTACTCTAACATATACACCGCTGCATAGCCCAACTGTTATGACTTCTCTCTCTCTCTCCCTCTCCCTCTCCCTTCCCTCTCTCTCTCTCTCTCTCTCTCTCTCTCTCTCTCTCTCTCTCTCTCGACAGGGTTTTTCTGTGTAGCCCTGGCAAATTCTGTAACTTGCTCTGTAAATCAGGCTGGCCTCGAACTCACAGGGATCTGCCTACCTCTGTCTCTCAAGTGCTGGGATTAAAGATGTGCATCACTACCATTTGGCCTGTTATCTCTTCTTCTTTCTTTTTCCCCATCATATCAGTTTTATTCATCATTTGGTAACTTCATACAATGCATCCAATCACACCTACTTCCCATTCCAACTAGGTCTACTCTTCTACCCTTGTGCCCCGCCCCCCAAAATACACCAAATACAATTTGTGTTGCCCATGTACTCATCGGAACATGGTCAAACTCTTAGTGGCCAGCCCTCAAAGATAACTGAGTCCTTTCCCATCCCCCCACTAGCAGCCAACAACTGTGAAGAGCCATGCCTCAGCATCTTTATCACAATTTTTAAGAACTCTCCTCACTGGTTTCCTGTCTAGACTGTTTCTTTTTGGGGCAGGGGAGGGGTAGAGGTTGTTGTAGAAGATTTCAATGTCTTTTATTCTCAGTTATGAGTCTGCGGTCATCAATACCACTGCAACAGATGCTTCCTTGCTCATTACAACCAGTGGCAGCATGGATCATGGACTTGCACATGATTTCCCACATGTGCATGGACCATAGACATCCATACAGTCTCCAGTGGCATAATGGATCATGGACCTCATTCTGACCTCCGGAGGCAGCATGTACCACAGACATTAATACAGTCCTAGCATGAATCATGAGCACCAATATGGTTTCTGGTGGGAGCACCTACCATGGACATCAACAAGGCCTCTTGGCAGTAGCAGTGGCCACTGACACCAACATGGCTCCCTGCAGTAATGCAAACCACAGACGTCAGAATGGCCCCCAGTGGCATCACTGATGAGGGACACCAATATGGCCTCAGGTGGCAGCACAGACCAAGGACATCAATATGGCCTCCAGCAGGAACACAAACCACAAATATCAACATGACCCTTGATGGCAGCATGGACTTTGGACAGCAACACGACCTCTGGCAGCAACACAGACCACTGACATCTGCTGTGGGATGTCATTCTGTATGCTGTGCATATGTGTTGCTCTGATTGGCTGATAGATAAAACGCTGATTGGCCAGTAGCCCGGCAGGAAGTATAGGTGGGGTGAGCAGACAAGGAGAATTCTGGGAAGAAGAAGGGCTGAGTCAGGAGTCACCAGCCAGATACAGAGGAAGCAAGATGACAAGGCAGAACTGAGAAAAGGTATCAAGCCACATGGCTAAAAATAGATAAGAATTATGGGTTAATTTAAGTGTAAGAGCTAGTTAGCAGGGCTGGAGAGATGGCTCAGAGGTTAAGAGCACTGACTGCTCTTCCAGAGGTCCTGAGTCCAATTCCCAGCAACCACATGGTGGCTCACAACCGTCTGTAATGAGATATGGTGCCCTCTTCTGGCCTGCAGACATACATACAGGCATAACACTGTATACATAATAAATAAATCTTTAAAAAAAAGAGCTACTTAGTAATAATCCTGAGCTAATGGCCAAGCAGTTATAATTAATATAAGCCTCTGTGTGTTTACTTGGGGGATGTGAGTGGGAGAAATTTGTCCTGACCACCAGCTGGCTCAGCCGGGACACAGGAAAACTTCTAGCTACAGACATCAATAAGGTCTCCCGCAGTAGTGCAGGCCACAGAGGCTGATGTGGCTTCTGACAGTAACAGGGACCATGAACATCAACAGGTGGCATCTTGGACTACAGACACTAACATGGCCTTGGGTAGCAACAACGGGCATCAACATAGCCTGCTGTGGCAGCCCAGACCATAGATAGCAGCACAGCCTGGGCTTTAGCCTGGACCATGTATAACAACCTGGCCTCTGGTGGCAGCATGGACCATAGGGGTTTTTTGAGAAGACCCAATCCAGAAAATGAACCATTCTCCATCTTAGACATCCTGCTGTTGCTCAGAGTCAGGGTGACCACAAGGGAGAGTGTGTTCAGAGGCAGAGCCTATGAGGGCTCCAGGCTCCGGCTCACCCCCTGCCTGTCCTACTGTCCTACTTGGGAACTACATGCTCCCTGGTCCACAGCAGCTGTGCTCCCAACACCTGTCACTGCTGTATCTCTAGTTCTGTCTCTCAGACACATACACACACACACACACACACACACACACACACACACACACACACTACTCCGTTCTTCCACTCTCCCCATCTCCCCATCACACCATTATTTATTGAGGTGGCAGTGAAAACTATAGTGTGTCACACAGTATGCCACATATTCAGACAGTCTCTGGTGGCATCACAGACCATGGACCTCATTCTGACCTCCAGAGGCAGCCACAGACATTAACACAATCCTAGCATGGATCATCAGCATCAACATATGTGTGTGTGTGTGTGTGTGTGTGTGTGTGTGTGTGTGTGTGCATTGTTCAAAGAGCTTCCCATGCAAATAGTCATTGTAACTAGTCTTTGGTCTGGTTCAAGGTCTCTGGTTTCTGAAACACCATAAATACTGGACTATGACCAAGACTCTTCTTGGATATCCTATTGTTTCCCAGAGTCAGGGTGATCCTTCAGCTAGGCAGGTCAACTGTGGACAGGATCCGCGAGAGCTCCAGGCTGCTGCTGGCTCACGTGGTATGACCACCGTGCCTTCAGCCCTCAGGCAGCTCCACAGCAATAGAGGCTCTATGCTGTAGGCTGGGTCTGTTAACCCAAGGTTGGGACTGAGAACCCTTCCTAGAAGCTGCTTCATGGTCCCGATGCTCTTCTCTGAGTTTCTTGCTGCAGGACAGTGCTCTGGCTGGGGCTTGAGTGGTGGCCCAGCAACTGTGGCTCCTCCTGGTGGCTGCAGGGGTGACAGCAAGAGGGAAGGGGCACTGGTTCAGCAGCAGCTTCTCATCTGTGCACCGAGCCCCATATGGCTGCTTCAGGTCATCAGCTGTGGCCTGGTGCAGAATTCCCAGAGCTGGGGGATGTGGGAGAGACTCCTACACTGTGCTTCTTCATAGAGATGGCCAGCTCCTTTTGTTTGCTTTGTCCTGCAATGCCTGTTATTTAGGGTCTTCTTAACACGCCAAATCTGAAGTGTTTGGAGGCCACATTTCATCTCTCCAGCCAAAGGCAACACCTTTTCTTCTTTGAAATCACAACAATTTTACTTTCTCATGGAAGATTTCTTTTGTTTGGCTTTATACTGTTTTTGACTGCTGCATAACAATTCCTCAAGAAATGTCGCTAAAATAAATTATCACTGCATAGTGTGCATCTTGCTTCAATACCAAAGTGTGTTGGCAAGATCTTACATTGTAATGTCGGGCAGGGGCAGCATCCAACTCCAAGAAACGTCTCAGTAGATATTAAGCTCCTCAAGGAACATGGAGCTGAAAAGCACAGAAAGGCTGCTTAGTAACATCTCATTTCATTTCCTCATCTTCTTTTTCATATGGTACTTGTGACCCCAGGGAACTGTGGCTATGAAAGGATGTCCACTCAGGAAGGGGTGGGTGCAGATGGAACAGAACTGACTGTTCCTGGAGCCGGCCCCTCCCCGGCAAATAGTGTTCACTGCCTGCCTCTCAGAGTGTTCTGGGTATAGTCTGAGGGTTTGTACTTTGTCCAAGCGCTCTGTCACTTACCTTTAGGTACATGCACAATATCCGAGTGATATGGGGGAAGAGTCCAAAGAATTCGTTGAGACAATGTTTTTCTAGGACGGAGCAAGGACTAAGAACAAGATGGCTCCAAGGATGAGCAGGAGGGACTTCCAACAATGAAGGCCAACACACAGTAGGGCAGGCTACAAAGATTTTGAGTTCTCTGAGCACAGGGGTGCATAGAAAGAATGGCCAGTGGTATTGAAAACACAATGTAGTCCTGGGTCGTGTCCATAAACAGTCCAGAAGTGTCATAGACACTGGACATGAGTAGGAGAGAGACAACCCGTCAACCTGAACTATCTTCGGTGTTTGATACAGGAGGGGAGGGTGGTGCCATGGTGAAGGAGGAAAAAGAAGGGAGCAGCAACAGACTCAGGAAGTGTCCAGATAACCCGTTTGCCTTACTGGATTGATGTATACAATATTTGTCACTTGAGCTTAAGCTAGGGACCAGAGAAGGAGACTCAAGAGTAATGGTTTTCTGCATGGTCAATGTCTGAAAGCAATTCCATAAAGCCATGCCCTCGGCTTTGCAGGAGAAAGACAAATTCCTTGTCTGTCTGTAGCCTGAAGAGAATTGGTGTATGCGCACTTGTGCACAAGAAAAAACAGATGGAGGAAGGATGCAACATGGTGTCATTTCTCCGGTTCTAATCTCTGACTCACATGTCCTGATGACTTTTCCTGTAGTTTATGAAATAGTCTAATACTGCAAAGATGCTGATGCTATTTTGCCTTCTTAAACTGGAGGCATGGTGACCATATTCAAGCCTAGGACTGCTGAGTGTGTCTAGAGAGGAGATTCACCCTTGTGTTCCAGTTTCCTCCTGAATTTCTTCCATCCAGCAACCTGACTACAAAGCCGTTTAATCTGTTCCATAGGCTTTTATTCTCTTCCATCTATTCTTTCCTCCCATATGTTTGAGATAACATCTATACCTTTCCCTTTCCTCACATCCGATTTCCTTTGTTATTTGGAAAATCCATTTTAAAGTCTCTACAACCCCTGTCACTGACTTGGGTCAAGAAGAGTATCTTGATTTTGTTTATAATATAATATAAACAGCAGGCAATGAAACCACTTGTGCTATTGACAACAAAGGAGGAAAAGTGGACATGCTGAAGAAGTAAAAGCCACCTTTGGGTCACCTTTAGGGATGGGAAGTAGCCACAGAAACAAGTGGGCATCACACAAGGCACAAATGCACATAGGCATCACAGTGTGTTCCCATAAAGATGAATATTAGTGCATGTCAACTTAAAATGTGTGGTAACAAAACGCTATTTCTCTAAGGCAAGATCTTCCAGTCCTAGCATAAGGGAGAAGTGACAGCTTTCCTCTCCTTCTTACTGGCAGACATTCATTACTCACAGCACTTCATACAAAAGGACACTTGCACTCAAGTATATAATGTACTTTGGTCATATGCTGCCTCTACCCGCTTGCCTTCCTGTTGCTTAACAACCCCCTCCTGGACCTTTGTCTCAAAGGGCCATTTCACTTCTGCTTTCATGATGTATATCTCAACATGCTTTATGTAGCTATAAAAAAATCTAGGAGCCACAAACTAGAGGAATATTTTTCTTTCTGAAACAGACTTCATTTGCTTAATATGATTATCTCAAGTTGTATCTCAAGTTTTTCTGCAAGTTACAGAACATTATCTTTGATGTCTCGAAAATTCATATATGTGTATGTGTGTGTCTATTACACTTGTTTTGTCCATTCTTTTGTGGATGGACACCTAGGCTTGTTCCCTCACTTAGTTATTGTGAATATTGCTGCATCAAATACTGATATGCAAGTATCTCTGTGACATGTTGACTTGGGCCTTTCAGGTAAATACCCAGGAGAGGCAGAGCTGAGTCACATGGTAGATCTACTTTTAATTTTTTGAGAAACCTACATACTGATTTCCATAGTGGCTGGATTAGTTCACATTTCCATCATTAGTTTACCCCTCTCCACATTGTCGTCGTCATTTATTGTCATTTGTGTGTGTAATGACTGCCCAGTACCTTGCTGAGGTAACCAAGTGCCAGTTATCTTACTAGAAGATATTCAGTCACCAAGCACATGGCAAGGATCTCAGGTTTTGAAACTCACAACTTCTATTAAAGCTAATTTCTTTTTACACTATTCATTCTTTTCGCTTTAAAAATGTTGTCAGGCTAGTGAGATGGCTCAGAGGGTAAAGGTACTTGCTGCCAAGTCTGGTGACCTGAGTTTGACCCCCAGTACCTGCATGGTGGAAGAAGAAAACTGAAGCCTGCAAGTTGTCTTCTGACCTTCACACACACGCATGAACACCTACACATGCACACTTACATACACACACAAATAACTGTAGTAACTCTTTAAAATATTGTTGTTATTAAAAATACATTCATCAAATAGATCTAAATTGTATACCCCCAAATACTAATTTCTCTTTTCCTCAACTCAGAGGTAGCCACTATTATGTGTTGATATCATTCTGGTTCATTCAATATGAAAATATGCTGCCAGGTGGTGGCTCACGCCTTTAATCCCAGCACTCGGGAGGCAGAGGCAGGCGGATCTCTGTGAATTTGGGGCTAGTCTGGTCTACAGAGTGAGTTCCAGGACAGGTTCCAAAGCTACACAAAGAAACCCTGTCTAGGGAGAAAAAAAAAAAGAAAGAAAACACTCAGTGCATTTCTCTGTGTGCCGTTGTGTGTCTCTAGTTTGTGTGTTACTTATTCCCATGTATTTCCCTGGTTGGTATGATAGACTACATGTACTTCCCCACTCAGCCATATGTTTGAATAGATGTCTATCCTGGCATGGACAGCTTTAGTCCACTCTCCACAGTGGCTGCTGAGTTTCCAACAAGCTTGTTTCAATGTCAGTTGCTTGGCCATTCCTTCAGAGATAGACAGGGAGGTTGTGTCATAAACAGTGGCGATGTGTATCCTCCTGAAGCCCTCCTTGCAGATCTGCATACCTTGCATATGCATGAAAGGCTTTCTTTAGAATAGAAGAGTGAATTGAGGGGCGGTGGAGTAGGTACATTCTTTATTTTCAAGAGAGCTCTCTGTCTTAGGTATGGCTTTTTCCCATTTAAACACTTCCAAGGTGTCTTTAATCTTGCTTGCCTAATGCTTGCTTTTAGATTATAAGGGTTTTGTTAGCTTAGTATAACAGATGTATATCTTATTGTTATTGTAATTTGTTCACCACCTATTAATAAGCCACTCACTATTGAGCACACTCTATGTCTGATTTTCCACCCAAACCTATTTTTGGAGCATCATTGATAACACCTCTGTCTGTTGCCTAATCCAGAGGACACTGGCATTTCACCTCAGACAGTGCTAGAAACAGCCCCACTCCCCTCACACCTTTTACTCATATACCAAATATTCTGCACCAAGGCCTGCCTTGGTTTTCCCAACCTAACTAGGTGTCTGTTCCCAATCCTGCTTGCTGATTGCTCCTTGTGTGACTTCTAGAAGTTGAGGCTGCTCTGGAGTCACCTCGATTGCTTCTTCTTCCATATTATCTCACTAGGTGGTACTACTTGTCCCATGAACTTAAGTTCTAGGTGTAAGCTAACAGATGATCTTTGGCCTAGAACTCTCTACTACACGGCAGATTGGAACTGTGCTGATTTGTACTGTCTCATAGCTTACAAATAGATATGTGGCAAGCAGAGCCATTAATGCTCCCCACAGCCTGCCTGTTCCCACACCCAGTTTCCTTCTCAGTTTCTCAAGACAGAAACCAAAGAGTCATCACTGATTCCTCCCTTTCCTAAAGCTCAACACTCCATCAGAAAGCTCATTTTTCAGATTGCCTCTGAACTACATCCTCATTCTACCCATCCTTGTGTAAGAACCCTGCCACTCACCACTCACCAGGCAAACACCACAGTTCAGCTGGATTGGGGGTCAGCTGCTGAATGATGCTCTCAGTCCTCAGCTGCACCCATTTAATCAGTCTTCTACATGACTACCAATATTTAGACTCTCCCAGTCTTTCCATCTGCACATACTTGGCAGACTTGCCTAGATAATCAGGCACAACCTCCCTATTCTGGGAATCTTGTTCTCTAACAGTTACGCTAATCTTTCAATTCCTTGAACATGCCAAGTTCTTTATAGCCTCAAGACCTTTACATGTATGATGCTCTTTCACATCCCCACACCTGGATGGTTGGTTTATACTGCGCTGTCTCCTTTGAGTCATCTTCTAACCACCATGCCCTAAGCTCTCTTCTTCCATCACTTGTATTTTCTCTCTCCAGTCTTTCTTTACACAGCTTGTCTGTATTTTTCTGCCTTTGTCTTCCCTTTCTTTCCCCATTACTTTATAAGGAACCTGGTCACTGGGATGTTTGCCAGTTTAACCACTGTGTTACCAGTCCCCAGTGTAGAGTCTGTTACATCCTTAATAAATATCTTTTGATATTTATTTAAATATTTAAATATCTTTGATATGCACTAGTCAGTTAAATGAATCAAAACCTCCGGAAGTATGAGCTCAAGCAAAACTTTCCTCTTTGTAAGTTGATTGTCTCAGATACTCAATATGCTAATGAAAAACTAATGTGACTAGCTGTACTCAAAGTAAAATCCACCATCTTGCTCCTAACCTTTGACGTCACAGAACAACAGAATCTCTATCTGTGCACAACTCCATTGTAATCACTGACCCTATTCCTGTTTCTCTCAAACATATATATTATGTGAAACACATTGCATGGCCAGGCTGCTGTCTACCTACTTCCCACTAAGAATCAGATGATATGAAGAAATCCTCCACATTATACTGTTCCTTCATTGTTTCCACTGTTATGAGGGCCATCCTCACAAGGCAGGGCGCATGGCACTGAGAAGCTGCCCACAAATGGGTGTGACTGCTAGCCCCATGGTCTTTGTAGAATGAACTCACATTCTTCATCATAAATTAGTCTATATAAAACCTAGCCTTGGTCTTAATTCCCAATTGGTGCTTAACTCGATGATGGGGTGAAGGATTCCTACCCCTTCCCAAGAGACTAGAAATTAATATAGCAAAAGTCTAATCCTTGGTCCACTCCACAATGCATTGGTATTAATGGATGCTTCTTACTCTAGATAGGCCTAATATTTGGGTTCAGCTTTAAATACCAACTAGTCATAAGCATCTTAACAGTACTGGTGAAGGAGAATGGAATATTGGTTGGGACAGCAAATGTGGTTTAATTATTCAGATAAAATATCATGATGCATACTTGAGTTGCCACCAGGGTCCAGTTGTGATGGGCTCAAGCCTAATTATCACACTGTCCTAACTGTATGCGTCTAAAATCATCAGAGACACCTCTGAAGTCCAACAAAGTCCAACTTTTTGACTTACTCCTGGAAGACAGTCATCAGAGAACTTGGAGAGGAGTGGTATTTAGGTGGCATTTAGGTGAAACAATGTTTAAATATCAAAGCAAAAAGTGTGCTGTGGACAGGGTTTGCATCATGGTTAGGAATGTGAAGTTGACCCAGGGACTGTGTCTTCTCAAAGTATAAAGGTAAGACAGTCATAGAGTGCCTTTATCTGGTACTGTGGGCCCAGGATGGACATAGTGGCTGTGGTGGTTTGAAAGAAAATGCCCCCCTCCACTTTAAAGTGACACTATTAGGAGGTGTGGCCCTGTTGGAGGAAGTGTGTCACTAGGGTGGCAGGCTTTGAGGTCTCTTTGCTCGAGCTTCCTTCAGTGTGAGGTTCAGTTGACTTGCTGTTGCCTCCGAGTCAAGATGTAGGACTCTCAGCTCTAGCCTCCCTCAATTAAATGTTTTCATTTATAAGAGTTGACATTGTCGGGGCTGGAGGGATGGCTCAGCGGTTAAGAGCACTGACTGCTCTTCCAGAGGACCTGAGTTCAATTCCCAGCAACCACATGATGGCTCACAACCATCTATAATGGGATCTGGTGCCCTCTTCTGGCCTGCAGGCAGAACACTATATATGTAATAAATACATCTTAAAAAAAAAAAAAAAAGGTTTAAAAAAAAAAAGAGTTGACATTGTCATGGTGTCTCTTCACAACAATAAAAACCCTAACTATGACTGTGGCTGTTTCTCTGTGACCATTGATTATTATCTCCAGCAAATTTGGGAAGAGATGCTTCATTCTTGGGGCTCCTAAGAATCCAAGCAGTCCTAGTTCTGACTGCCCACAGTGGGAAGAAATAAAATCTCTGTATGAATAAGAAAGTAACAGTCATTCATCATGCTTTTTTTTGGTTTTTTGAGACAGGGTTTCTCTGTGTAGCTTTGCGCCTTTCCTGGAACTCGCTTTGTAGCCCAGGCTGGCCTCGAACTCACAGAGATCCGCCTGCCTCTGCTTCCCGAGTGCTGGGATTAAAGGCGTGTGCCACCACCGCCCGGCTTCATCGTGCTATTTTACACGAATAATTAAATCATGTGTTCAATTTTTTTTTTTGTGTGTGCCATTCTCCTCTACCAGTAAATCCTTGGATTAAGAAATATGGTTCCTGATACTTTGCATCTAGCTTTGTCTGTGCCTTGTCAATACAGCCTCATGAGTAGTGTGCTGATTTTTCCTTTGTTGCTATATGACGCAGAATCTTCAATCTTCCTCAACCTTAGCCTTGATATGAGGAACAATGACTATGGTCCCATCAACTCTCTGCTCAATGAGAAACAGTAGTTCCCTTGAAGTCAAAGGCCTTATCCATGGCTAAAGTTTATTTAATGGTGGGATTTGTAAGAACAGGTACCAGCTGCCTCCTGATGAGCAGTGCTTAGGGGCCCATATACAGGTATCCATGTATTTTGGTCTTGGTGGCTTCTCTGACAACAAGCACGCTGTGTTCTGACTGCTGAGGCAGGGCTTCTGGCCTTCGGCTAAAAGGGCATGTGCAGGTTCATGTCTTTAGAAACTTATTCCTGGTGAGGCTTTGGAAGGGGACATGACAGAGCAGGTTACAGACCAGGTCAGAGAATATCAAAGGAAGAAGATGAGGGAAATCCCCAGAATAGGAAATCAGGGAGTGAAATGGCAGAACCATTTGGCAGATTCTACCAAGCCAGGTGCCTGGAAGTTTTTCTTTCTGAACATGGGAGCTCCCTGCAGTCAGAGAAGACATTTTTCTAGGCTTGTGAAGTCCTGGTAAAATGGCTCCTTCCAGCAAGCTTCACTTCCTTAGAGCCTAAGGCAGGTCACCAATGGCCAACTTAGTGTCTGATGATACGCTCAAATCCCTTTTTCGAGAGTCCAGAAAGTTCTTCAAACTCTGGTTCCTAACTCTTCCCAGTGCTCTTTCTTTAAATACCATTGACTGGAAAGGAAAGTATTCCATTGGGATGTAGTCATGTTATTAGCATTGTGTATGGAGTATGGAATTGACATGAAGCAGCTGTGAAACTTCAAATCATGATGCTGCCCCTACAAGATGGGAGAATTCAGCCATGCCTTTTCACTCACCTGAACTCTAGACTTACTGATTTTTTTTCTCTGATTTTTAAAAAGCACCACAAATGTTTTCAGTGGAGACTGATTGGTTTTGGTATAATTTGGATAAAAAGAGTCAACCCAAAATCTTTGATTTATCTCTAATAAGAGTTACTGGAGTCGAAGTTACTCCTATGTAGACAAAAGACTACAGGGTTTCCAGGAACCTTTCATTCCTTGGCATTTAACATCTGGAATTTGAGTTCATTAATTAGAGATTTTATGTTTGGTAGGTATGATGACTTCCTGTGCTATGGGACATCTAGCCACATGTATATGACAGACGGTCATCAGGATCAGTGATATGAAATAGAGGTAACTCTGACAGATTGTGATGTCTATAAGTTTGTTGTATTTTGACATTTTAAATGTCAATAGCAACATAGAAATTAAATTGGTTGGACCACTTAATCCCCCCTTTTTATAGGAAGTGTTATTATTTGTGGGTCTAGGAGTTTGGCTCTAAAATAGAGGTGGCTTTAAAATAGAAGGTTCTGGGGAAAGGCTTACAATAAGTCTCTGTTCACCTAAAACCTGGATGTTTTATATAGTCTACATTGAATGATAATCATTTTAGTAACAAAAATGTGAATATTTTTAAATATCAAGTCTTGGTTTAAATACAGTAGACTGTTGTGGAATATTAGTTTACACTGTGAAGATGTGTCACTGTGATTGGTTTAATAAAGAGCTGGATGACCAATTTAGCTAGGCAGGAGAGGTAAGGTGGGACTTCTGGGCAGAGAGAGGAATTCGTGATGAATCTAGGCATGCAAGAGAGATGCCAACAAGACACGGAGGGGGTCAGACATACAGAATGGAGGAGAGGTAAAAAAGCCACATGGTAGAACACAGATCAATAGAAACAGGTTAATTTATGTTAAAAGAGCTAGTTGGGAACAAGCCTAAGCTAAAGGCCATGCTTTCATAATTAATAATAAGTCTCTGTGTCATTATTTGGGGGCTGGAAGTCCCAAAAGAAAGAAAGTCAGACAAGAAAGACCTGTTATAGTCAAAGTAGGCAAGCAGTCATAGAAAAATCTTGACGAAGAGATCATACTTGTTGGACTGGCTCAGATATTTGGCCCAAGGGGGAGTCACCTAAGATACAAGATGGGTGACCCGTGTGGGATCCAGCCCTTTCAGGGCAATGAAAATGGAAGAATGTACACTTCTCAGAGGTCTGATGACCCCTTGTCTCAGCAGAGCAGCTTGACCACAGCCTCCAGATCCCCTCAGCTTCCATAAGATTTTGCTTATTGCAGTCTCCTTTGCCCGAGACAGTCCCTTTTCCTTAATACTCTCCTGTCTTTCTCCTACCTAACTAAAAACACCCTGTATAATCCAAAACTCCCCTTTGGTGGTTCTGCAGTCCCTTTTCTTGGGGACAGCCTGACTATCATACCTCGAGTAAAGCTTTGCCTTGTGGTCTGGTTCTCTCGTTAAGTGTCACACAGTAATACCATTCTCAGGTGTAGTTTTATAAAACCAAGATCATTGTTATTTCTATTGTTTAGAAAATGAACCAGGGAAAGATGTCAGATAACTTTTAAGAGACCTAACTAGAAAATGGTTTAAAAACATATTAAAGAAGAGCTATCTAGCAGAAATGTGCAAGGGGGGTTTCTGAGTTCTGGTTCTTCTAGTGCTCAGTTGTCACTGTGGTGGAAGATGAGTAACACCTAGTTCTTCTGAAGTCTACCTGGATATGTTCTCAGAAGGATTTGGCACAAATTTTAGGTAAAAAAAAATATGGCTCTAACAGTTTCTCTCTTGAAGTTTTGTAGCATTGGATGAGAGAACCTGATATGGCCCTTTTCACTGAAGGTAAAGGGGGCTCTGACTTACTGTCTTTTCCAGCAGGACTGAAGAGATTATTTTATCAACCACCACACTGCAAAGAACTAAACTTCGTGCGTGTGTGTGTGTGTGTGTGTGTGTGTGTGTGTGTGTGCGTGCGTGTGTGTGTGTGTGTGTGTGTGTGTGTGTATGTGTACGTACATAATAAAAAGAAAGGCATCTGCCTCCTGCTATGCAGCAAAAACTCAATGGGTTTAAAAATAAACAAACAAACAAAAATGAGGACACAAAGTTGGGTGGGTAGGGAAAGAGAGGTGCATCTGGGAGGAGTTTGGAGATGGAGTGAATGTGATCAAAATATATTATAGGAAATTCTCAAGGAATTACTAAAAATATTTTTTAAAGAAACTTTAAAAGAATACAGGAAAGGATAAACCTTCAAAAATGAATATGCTCACCACACATGAAAACCAAGTCAGTTAATGGTTGATGAGTTCAAAGAAAAAACTCAGAAGATATTCACAGAAACACATTCCAGGGTGGGGCAGGAGATTTTCATTCAACTATGTATCTGCATTGTGCACTGACATATAGAATACAATTTTTATTAATGGAGCCCTGTTTGTCCTAGCCATCCATATTTGGGCCTTGAAGAACCTGCTTCTGGGAGAGACCACCTTCCTTAGAAATCTCGCTAGTTCTAAAAACTAAGAGACTTGGGACTGAGGAGATGGAATGGAGGGTAAAGTAGTTGCTGCTCAAGTGTGAGAATTAGAGTTCAAATCCCCAGTACCCATGTAAGTGCTGGGCAGGCATGGTGGCTGTGGTAGTTAGCTTTCTACTGCTTTTATAAAGATTATGACCAAAAGTAATTTGGAGAGGAAAAGATTTATGTGGCTTACACATTCTAGTCATGGCCTATCACCAATGGAAACTGTTTTGGTTACTGTTCTATTACTGTGAAAAGACATCATGACCAAAGTGACACTTATAAAGAAAATCGTTTAATTGGGTGTTAGCTTACAGTTTCAGAGGTTTAGTCCATTATTATCACGGTGGGAAACAGACAGAAATGGCTCTAGAGCCATAGCTGAGAGCTTTATATTCTCTCAGATCCTCAGGCAGCAGGTAGAAAGAGCGACACCGGGCCTGGTGTGGGTATTTGAAATCTCAAGGCCCACCCCTAGCAACACACCTCCTCCAACAAGGCCACACCTCCTGATCCTTCCAAACAGTTCACCAGCTAGGGACTAAGCATGCAAATATATGGGTCTATGCGGCATTCTTATTCAAACCACCACAGAAGCCAAGGCAAGAACTCAAACAGGTCAGGAACCTGGAGGCAGAAACTGAAGCAGACACCATGGAAGAATGCTGCTTATTGGCTTGCTCCTCATGACATTCTTAGCCTGCTTTCTTATACAACACAGGATCACCAGCACAGAGGTGACACTTCCCAGAGTGGATTGGACCCTCCTACATGGTCATTAACCAAGAAAATGCTTTATAGACTTACCAATCTCTTGGGGGTATTTTCTCAACTGAAGTTCCCTCTTCTCAGATGACCCTTGCTGTGTCAAGTTGACAAAAAAAGCTTAACTAGCACAGTGTCCCATTTGTAATCCCAGTCCTCTGAAAGTAGAGACAGGAAGTTCTCATGAACAAGCTGGCTAGCTGCCCCCTAGCTGAATTGGTAAGCTCTGAGCCCAAATGAAAGACCCTGCTTCAATATAAAAGGTGGGGGGTGATTAGGGAAGACACCCGGCATCATCAGCTTCTGGCTTTCACATGCACATACATGCAAACACACACACACACACACACACACACACACACACACACACACACACGAGAAAGAGAGACAGAGACAGAGACAGAAACAGAGTCAGAGAGAGACAAACAGAGAGATCAAGAGGAACTTCATGTGAATCTGCTTTTCAAGCTGTAGCTCCTTATAAATGCAAAGATAATACAGCTATTTTATTCCACTAAAATCACTGTAGTCAATAAAGCAAGTGAGATAAATGATTTTATTCCACAAAGTTTACTCCTTATAAAAACTAGCAGTAAAGCTTTGGATGAAAATGTGGTAAGATGTTCTGCATCTGATCCAGCCGACACAGAGAGGGAAGCCAGCCACAGGAGGGTTCAGCTTTCCTTTCAGTCTTCCGCTTTGTTGGGGTGTATACGGTTGCTTCTTCTTGTCAGGATCTGAGAGATCTTGAGTGCCACAGAGCAATGTGTCTGAAAACCCCTAAGTGTGGACACAGATGGTTACATTCACATTTCTTAATTTATGTATTAACAGCTATATAATATATATTATACATAGTATATAGCTGGAGCTCTCTTCATTAGTTTTGTGATGGTGTCATGATTTAACTATACGACTGTGCCAAAGATACCCAATATTTTACCACTATTTCCCCAACAGCCTACACCAGCATTTAGATCATTGCATGAATATATTGGAGGACATCAATCACCTTTGAGTGAAAGACCCAACAACTTCTTTCTTCCTATTCTAGGCTCAGATTTTATTACCCTTTAACCTGCACTTGGATGTATGTGTTAGTTTGCTTCTTTATTGTTGTGATAAAACATTTATCAAAAACAACTTGGCAAAGAAAAGATTTACTTCATTTTACTCTTCCGGGTACCAGGTAACAGTCCATCACCAAGGAAAGTCAGAACAAGAACTTAGGACAGGAACCCAGAGACTGGAACTGAAGCAGAGACCACAGAGGAATGCTGCTTTCTCTACACAGCTTGTTCAGCTTGCTTTCTTATACACCCTAGGACCCCACCACCACCACCACCACCTAGGTGTGGCACCAACCACAGTGGTCTGAGACCCTCCCACATCAATCACTAATCAAGAAATGCCCTGCAGACTTGCCTACAAACCAATATAATGGAGGCATTTTCTCAATGAATTTTTTTTCTTCCCAGATGAGCCTGGCTTGTTGTAGGCTGACAAAAACTAACCAGCATAGCATGAGCAAACCTGCTTCCCAGTAAAGGATGGGCCAGGACAACAATGCTCATGTAAGAAGGAAGAGCCTTGAGGGCTAGGATGGTGGAGGCAAAGGCAAGGTTCTCTTGGCAGAAAACACCCATTAGAAGACTGACCTTAGTGCACCACAATCATCTCAAAGTCAGTGATGTGTGTTTTTCCCAGATCTTGGGTCAGAAAGAGTGGACAGCTTCCTTTGGAGCAGACAGCGATGAACCAACCAGGGAAGGCTGCGGACTCGAACGTTGAGGTGGTGCCACTCTTGTTTTGGTAGAAGAGGGAAGCTTTTACAGGTTCCCTTTGGTGGTACAGTTCCATTATGTCCCCTTCCTGGTGGGTGAGAAGGAGATCCCAGGAAGAAACATCACCACCTCAGCTGTGCACTTGTCTGTAACACCAGTCCCCACCTATTAAAGCAGGCCTGGAGACTTCGGGTTCTTTCTAGAGTATTAAGAATCACACACCCCAAATACATGTTAAGAGTAGAGTAGCAACATTAGGACACGAGTTTCAAATTTGCTTGTCTGGAGTTTGATATTTCTAGTGTTTTAAGATAAAGTCTTTCTGTGTACCTCCAGTGCTGAGATGAGAGGCAGGTGCCACCATGTCCAGCTGTTTCAGCTATCCCTGCCCCCCCCCCCCCCCCCCCCCCCCCCGCAGCCAGCCTAGCCTAGTTGGTGAGCTCCAGACTTAGTGAGAGATCCTGTCTTAAAAATAATGTAGGGAGGGTGGTGGTGGTGGTGGTGGTGGTGGTGGTGGTGGCGGTGGCGGCGGCGGTGGTGCACGCCTTTAATCCCAGCACTTGGGAGGCAGAGGCAAGTGGATCTCTGTGTTTGGGGCCTGGTCTGAAAAGTGAGTTCCTGGACAGCCAGGACTGTTACACAGAGAAACCTTGTCTCAAAAAAACAATAATAATAATAATAATAATAATAATAATAATAATACAGGGAGAGATGAAGGAAGATACCCAGTGTCAACCTCTGACCTATACCCACATGTGCACACACATGCACATAGACACATGATCATATGAACACACACACACACACACACACACACACACACACACACACACACACGAGTAACTCTAAAAACCTTCCTTGACAAAACTTACTTTTGTAAAATAAAACAAAAACTTACTTTGGAAAGCTACTTTCAAATACCCTATAACTTTTTCTTGTTCTTTGGTGATGCATGTACCCTCGGGGGAACAATAAATTTGTGTGAGGATAGCCTGTGAATTGCCTTTTAAAAGATTTGGGAATCAGGGTTTCTGTCAAGTGGGAGCTTTATGGGACAGATGGGCTCCTCACCCCTGGCCAAACGAGAGCCGACCCTTATTTCTAAACTCACCTTGAGCCGCAGCACGGGCTGCTCCCCTTCCTTTGTGCAGAACAGGCAGCGTTCAGGCTTGCTCAGTCCCAGATACATGGGATCCCCCCTGCCCTTCTCAAGAGTCTCCAGATATTGGCATGGGAGTAAGGTGACTGTGACTGGGAATGCAAGAGCAGAAATCGGGGTTCAGTCCATGCTTCCAAAGCACCGCTCTAAACTAGAGACAAAGAAACAGGGCCTTGCCAACCTTCATGTCCCCCGCCACTCACCACCTGGCTCACACAGGCATCCCATTTGGGTAACTCTTTCCGTTAGAGAAGATCGGCATCTCATAGACTCAAAGATTAATCTCATAGATCTTTCTCTGCGATTTGGTTCTTTGAAATGTCACAGAAAACAAGACTTCCACCATTTCCTCAACCTTCCACTCCTGGGGTCACCTCTCTTTCTCTTGTCTCATCCTATAGCTGTCCAAGCCTGTGACTGCCCTCTATACTACACTGCCCTGCAATGCTCCTCCAGGTAAGGATAGCCAACACATGTGCAGGGAAGTGAAAGGCTGAGGACAGACCCACAACATGAGCCAGAGGGGCTGCCACAAAGGGCCTGGGCTACTCACCCGGGACCGTTTGTTCTTTCCTAGGGACTGCAGTAAGGATATCATTATGAAGAACCCACACACGACTACTAAGGTCCTGAATATGTCTTAGCCAAGGTGTCTTTCTGCTTAGTTCTGTAAAGAAAGGGAAAATGCAGATATGTAAGGAAAAAAGGCACAGAACAACCCCTTCTCCCCCCCGCCCCGCCCCCATTTTCCAATCTTTCCCACTTTACGTTGTCCTTGATTTATGACCAACATTAAGGTGATGTTGTTTCAGAACTGCCAACCTAGCTCCAGTGTTACGTATGTGCAGATTGACCCTAAGGGAGGAACAGAGTTAGAACTAAGTCCCAGTTTGACCCCGGATCAGAGGAGCTGGTGATCAGCCTAATAGCCAGTCAGACTCTCTAACCCAAGTCTTACCAAGATCCCTCTCCATCCTTAGACTCAGCTTACTGCCCAAAAGAAACAGCTCCCCTATAACTCCCATGCAGGCAGTCCTGAGGTCCAGGAGGACATTGAGTACCAAGGCCAGAGCCAAACAGCAAGAGATCAGAGATCAGGGACTGAAAACCACAGGCTGCGTCTCCAACCTGGTTACAGAGAAACTGTGTCTGCACACTACAGAACAACGGCTGCCTGCTACTGTACCTGTGCTGCGTAACTGGGGAACTAGAGCTCCTGCTGTGCTCAGCTTCTCTGACAGGCTCTACTGGGGCCCATGCCTTTTTATCCAGAACATGAAGGAAGGAAGTTTTGCCTCAGAGGATCTGGGACTGCCTGGCACCCTAGATAATTACTAGTTCCTTGTGCTAGAGGACTCGCTAAGTCTTTATTGGAATGAATGTCAACGGTAGCATGGCTGTGACTTATCAGAGTGCCGTGCGATGGGAGGGCATGCTAAGCCTGTGAGAGTAGCAAGCAGGAAATACAGTTACAGACTCTGACTGACTGAGGAAAGAAACATTATGGGATTTCCCCAGGGTGGATGCCTGGGCTAGGTGATGTAAGATGAGGTACTAGAATATTGCTCATTCGGAAGGAGCCTGTAGCAAGTGCTAGGGTCAATGTGGAGAAGACCCTGTCCTGAGTCCTGTGAAGCTTTTAACCTGGTACTAGTCACCTTAGGCTGACTGGAGGGGATGCTCCTCTTTCTCCCAGCCCACGAGCCTGCTGCTTCTCCACCAACAAACTTGACCCAAAGCAGTGCCACTTCCTGGACTGCCTGCTCACACCTCAGCGGACTTAAGTCATTATCTTGTTATAGGATAAGGAAGCCTGAAGGAAACTGCACACCTCGGGGTGCTCCCTTCTGAACCCCATTTAGGCACAGAACACACCCAAACACCGATTTCCAACACAAAGAGATTCTTTATTAAGCAAGATGAAGAGACAAGGTGGTTGAATTGGACAGAATCAGCAGCAAATGGCTCTGCAGGAGTGATGTGTAAAGGGAGAAAGGGGAGGTTGGTGTTAGGATGAGCCAGGATGAGTTGGTAGGCTCTTATTCAACATGTTACTTGGTGTAGTCAAGTGGGAAATTTTGATAGCTGGACCTTGGTGGTTAGCCTCAGTGTAGCCAAATAGGAAGTTTTGATAGCTGGACCTTGGTGGTTAGCCTCAGGAAAGAGTCAGGCATAAGGAAGTGGCTAAATAAGGGAATGGACCTTGATGGCCAGCTTTAGGAATGTGGAAGTGCCTAAGAATCTACTGGTTTAGCAAGAGAGAGGGAAGTGGGGAGGGGTGGGGAGGCAGGGCCTGACTATGCCATGTTTATCTTGTTTGGGCCTGTTAGAGCTCTTCAAAGCCTAGCTGTCAGATGGTCTGAGACAACAGTGCCTATCATTAGATAAATCCAAAAGGAAACTGAGGCAAAAATTTTGATGCTTTATCCCATATCTGAGTTCACAGTCTGCCTCCAATAGATCCCAGAACATGTCACCTTCATACCTTATTGGCTTCCATCTCAGGGAACATGCTACCAACAAATTAAGGGACTAGTGGATAAAGTCCCAGACTCCCTGTCCTCTGGTGGGAGAATGTTCAGGCTTCTCAGAGGGCCCCTAGCTGCTCCCAGCCATAGTTACCTATAAAAGTAACTAGTATTCATGGCGTCATTCTGGAGTCATCTCCTAATCAAGTTCCCTGCTATAAGGACAACCCCAACTAAGACAGCAGTTCAGTGTTCAAAAGGAAGATACTTGTGCTCAAATGATAGGTGTTCAAAATAAACCTTTCCACAGTCCCAGTTGCGCACACACTTGATTCTAAAGCATAGACTGTGAATGATGTTTGGGCATCATCTGGCATCTTGTCAGAAATACAGAAACTTGGGCTTTACTCCAACCTATAGAATCAAGATCTGAAAGAAAAGAACATTAAAATTGCTATATCATCAGGAGTGGTGGCACATGCCTGCCTTTAATTCCAGTACTCATGAGGCAGAGGCAGGTAGATCTCTGTGAGTTTGAGCTCAGCCTGGTCTACATGGTAAGTTCCAGGACAGCCAGGACTATATAGAGAGACCGTCATGCCTTCTGTAGTTTATAGCACACATCCATGCTCAGAACATAATCAAATCAACACAAAAAGAAAGAAGTGTGGGCTCTGGGCATGCTTGGGGATGGGAGGAAACAGGTCCAAAGCCCTGAAGCCATTTTTTCCTTTAATCTCTGAAAACTATGCAAATGGGCTTTGTTGGTACCAGACAGAAGGATAGAAAGATGAAAAGAAGCCATTTCTGGAGAGTCATGGGACCAGGTACAAGGATCTTGGATTATATAAAAGAAATGCACTCATAACTTCACCGAGATGAGATTTCATAAAATTAAAGACAAAAGTCAAATAGTAAAACTAACAAATAGTAAAAATGCATTTCCTCCACGGAAACCAAAGACTGACAATAATGGGAGTGAGAAGACAGTAGAATAATATCCCAAATGCTGAATTCAGTTGGACTTTTGGGTAAGGAGGCTGAGTACAGGCTGACGGTTTGAGGCAGGAAGGAGTCACGATTTAAAATAATAGGCTTTATCTTAGAAAAAGAAACAGAGAAAGAGCCTTGGGAATCCAAGAAGGAAGTAAAAGGATTCCTGAAAAAGCCAGAGAGAGAGAGAGAGAGAGAGAGAGAGAGAGAGAGAGAGAGAGAGAGAGAGAGAGAGGAGAGGGAGAAAGAGAGAGAGAACACAGAGAAGTAACCTGAGTACAACCTCAGCCATAGAGTTCCATGGGTGGGAAGGGGAAATAGAAGCACCTTCCAAAAAGGTAAATGATCCTCTCCTGGGGACAAATCACAGCCCTCATAAGCTTCAAGTACAGTTGCAGGTTTTAGTGAGAAGGGCAGACAGCAGTGGAGAGAAAGCCTAGGATGTCAAACTGTATTACTTAGGGGACTGCAGGCAGGCAGTATCTGAGAATCTGGTGGTCAAAGCTGAGCTACCCTAGCGTCCTAATTAAGGAGCATCCACAGGTCAGAGACTCAGTTAGGTCTGACCCAACCCCTGAGTGAGGAAAGGCACATGCAGGCAGGTGTGCAAAGCAGGAGGACCAGTCACTGGAAAGACAAAGGATATAAACAGCGAAAGGACTAGCTCAGTCTGGAAGTGCACAGGAAGAGACAGCCCACCTTGGATGGTCAGACACTGACCTCATCAACCAAAACTAACTCGAAGAGTTTGGTGGCTTTGAGCCCAAGGCCAGTATGTAGATCTAATTTGGGAGTCTCCTTTGTTCACTGCGACAGAGTCTGAGAACTCTGAAGTTCTAGGGTTGTACAAGTGTCTTAGGGTTTCTATTACTGTGAAGAGACACCATGACCACAGCAAGTCTTAATAAGGAAAACATTTAATTGGAGCTGGAATGTAGTTCAAAGGTTGAGTCCATTGGCATCACAGCAGGAAGCATGACAAGGCACAGGCAGACCTGGTGCTGGAGAAGGAGCTGAGGGTTCTACATTCAGATTGGCAGACAGCAGGAAGAGAGTGAGATACTGAGCCTGGCTTGAGCATCTGAGACCTAAAAGCCTACCCCCACTGACACACTTCCTCCAACATGACCACACCTACTCTGACAAGGCCACATCTCTTAATAGTGCCACTCCTCATGAGTCTATGGGTGGCATTTTCATTCAAACCAAAACAACAAGACACCCACAACTGTATTTCTCCATCAGGGCAATTAATACCAAGCATGTCTTGAAAGTATGAAGACTTCTGTGCTGCTTGCTTCTCATACTCTTAATGCACTTGGGAGACATGCCAGTTAAAATATTAGCCAGACCCTCCAATCTGGGGAGCCTCAGGAGAAGATAATATGGGGACCGTGCAATGTAAAGCTGAGTACTGCCAGCAAAGGCCCCTGTTATATGGAGAAAGAACGCTACCACTGTAATGACAGCTCTGGTGGACACCAAACACTTGTCCAGACTCAGTCCAGACTCAGCAACAGCATAAACCATTGAAAAAATGTGCATTCACCAATGCAATGGACCCTTGGCCCACTCTTTGGATACAACGAGCAGTTTTCAATTTTTGAGGGACCAGAAAGAAGCTAATCTGACACCCCATTTTCCTCCTTTTACTTTTTATAATTCTTCTCTCTACCCTCACCTTCATGTAGAGCAAGATTTTAACTTTGTTGTATTTCTCAGTTTTCTGGTTTGTTATTCTCCTGCATACATCCATCCAATTTTATTTATTAATTTTTCCCATTTGGGCCAAATATTTTTCTTTTCCTTAATTTCTTTAAAATTTTTTTTTTTTTAGTTTTAACATTTTCCCTTTTTGCCCCATCTGTGTATTTGATAGTACTCTGACTTTATCTTATTAAGGGGACTAAGGATTAATTTTGATATTCAGATTTTTATTTTTAGTAACTTATTTGTGTTTTTGAACTTTGTCATCATTGGTAAATTTTTTAATTTCCGTTTCTGAATTTGTTTCTTTTCTAGACCTTTCCTCCTTTTTCTATCCTTCCATATTCATTTAACCTAGCTTCTCTATTTCTTTTCCACCCATCCCTTTCTTTGTCATTAATTTTCTATGCCGTTGTTACTCTAAATGATTCTTCACTTCACAGCACACTTTCCAGTAATTCTTCCTGTCTCATTTCTGTTGTCACTGATGATGTACTCTGACGTGCTGGTGGGATACAGTGTGTTTTAAGTGTATTTCTATATCCTGTATGGTATGATGCTTCTGCTGCAGGAGTTTGCTTTCTCTTTACTGAGTGGCACTGGGGACTGAGACTTGCAGAGTAGGTTGCTCAATAAAAAGGTAACTCCCACCCATCCATAGAAATATGCAAACCAGCAGATGTACAAATTGCAACACAGAGTTGGAAAGAAACATGAAAAAGTGAAGCAACATGGCTTCTCCAAAAGATCCTAACTATTGAACATAAAATAAGTAAAATTCTAGATGAAGATTTCCACAGTTTACTGGTAAAAATGATCAAGGACTTGAGAGTACACATAAACAAAGAGGTGAATTCAATCTGTGGCTTTTATAGAGGAAAAAGTCTGCAAAATGAAATTTAGAAACTCAGCAATGGCCTGGAGGGATAGCTCAGCTGGTAAAGGCTGGGCTCACAACCAAAAATATAAGAAACTCAGCAATGTGTATGAAAAAGTTGATTACATCGAGGCAAAGTTCACCAAGAAAATTGACATTAATGAAATTAATTAAATGGAGACTAAAGAACAACGTACAATATCAAAGAGATGGTTCTTCGAAAAGTTAGTAAGATTTACAAATTCTTAGCTAATCTGATGAAAAGAGGGAGAACACTTAAATTAATAAAATTGAGATAAAAATATGTCATGAGCAGATGAGATCTATAAGATCTATACTAAAGATAAATTTATGTATAACAAATATTTATATGCAATGTTTATAATAAATAATTTAGAAAAAAAGGGGTGTTGTTATACTGGATCTGAAGAAATACAGAGTATCTTTAGAAGTTACTATGAAAATTTATACACTGGAAAGCTGGATAAGCCAGAAAAAACAGAAGAATTTCTATGTGCACATCATCTACCAAAACAAAGCCCTGAAGATATGAACAACTTAAACAGACTCATTACAAGCAATTAGATTGAAGCTGTTATTAAAAACCTCCTCCTTTTAAGGAAAATTCCAGAACCAGACAAGATTCAGGGGAAAAATAAAAATATTGAAAATGAAAAATTCAATGAACCACATAAAGGACATAGTAGATAGCATCACCAATGGTCTATCTAAGCAGTGGAAAAAATATCAGGGACGGAGGGGAGTAATGAAATGCTGCATTCTAACAACAAAGAAAAATAAATGAGCAAGCATGACCACAATGTCCAAGAAATCTGGGGTACCATCAAAAGACCATACCTAATATCCACAGGGTAGAATGAGCTGACAAAAATACCAACATCATGAAGACTATGTTGGATAAAGTAACAGCAGAAAATTTCTCAAATCTAGCAATATAAGCAGACATTGAAATGTAAGAGGATTTATAAGTCCAAATAGACTTGATTAGGGAAAAACCTCTCCGTAACCTATTATGTTGAGATGTCAAAAACACAAAGCAAAGAAACAATATTAAAAGCTGTGAGGGCAAAATACCTCCTCATCTATGAAAGACAGAAACATGAGAATAACACTGTATTTCTTATCAGCAAGCTTCAAAGACAGAAAATCATGGAATGATACACTTCAAACCCTGAAAGTAAATAACTGCCAACCAACAGTGCCATATTCAACAAAGATTCTCCCTTTTGTTGAAAAATAGATTCTTTTCTCATATAATGTATCCTGATTACAGTTTTCCCTTCCTCTACTCCCCCCAGTTCCCCACTCCTTTCCTCTCCTCCTCTCCTCCCATACAGATCCACTCCCTTTCTTTTCCTCATTAGAAAGGAACAGGCTTCTGAGAGACAACAACAAAACGTAACCAAATAAAACATAGTAAGATAAAACAAAAGCCATCACACAAAGTTGGACAAGGCAAACCAAAAGTAAGAAAAGATCCCCAAGAGAAGGAGCAAGAATGAGAGACCCTGTTGCTGCCATACTCAGGAGTCCCATAAAAATACAAAACTGAAAGGTGTAGTATCTGCTGAGAGGACCTTTGCAGACCTGAGTAGGCCTCATGCTTGCTGCTTCAGTCTCTGAGTTCATATGAGCCCTGCTCAGTTGATTTAGAGGGCCTTGTTCTCCTGGTGTGCTCCATCCCCTCTGGCTCTTCCATTTTTTCTGTCTCCTATTCTGCAGAGTTTGGATGTGCTCTGTATTCATTTTCACCCAATTCTTGAAAGTCTTTAATTTCTGTCTTGACCCATTTTTTCCATTCAGTAGAGCTGTTCAATTTCCATGAATTTGTAGGCTTTTTGTTATTTCTGTTGTTGCTGATATCCAGCTTTAATGCATGGTGGTCTGATAGGATGCAGAGTTATTTCAATTTTCTTGTGTCTGTTCAGACTTGCTTTGTGTCTGAGTATATGGTCAATTTTGGAGAAAGTTCCATGAAGCGAAGAGAGGAAGGTATATTCTTTAGTGTTTGGGTGAAATGTTTTGTAAGTATCTTTTAGGTTCATTTTGTTTACAACATTGGTTAGCTCCAATATTTCTCTACTTAGTTTTTGTCTGGGTGATCTGTCTATTGGTGAGAGTAAAGTGTTGAAGTCTCCCACTATCAGCATGTGAGGGTCAATATGTGATTTAAGCTGTAGTAGTGTTTCTTTTACAAACTTGGGTACCCTTGTGTTCGGACACAGATATTAAGAATTGCAATGTCCTCTTGGTGAATTTTTTTCCTTTGATGAATGTGTGGTGTCCTTCCCTGTCTCTTCTGATTAGTTTCAGGTTGAAATCTATTTTGTTAGATATTAAAAAGGTTACAGCAGTTTGCTTCTTAGGTTTATTTGCTTTACCTGAGGCCGTGTCTATCCTTGATGTTGAGGTGTGTGTCTTGGATGCAGCAGAAAGATGGATCCTGTTTTTGCATCCATCCTGTTAGTCTGTGTCTTCTCACTAGAAAATCGAATCTATTGACAATGAGAGATATCAATGATGAATGATCATTGATTCTTGTTATTTTGTTGGTGTTGTTGTGTGTGTGTGTTTCTCTGTAGGGCTGGATTTGTAAACAAATATTCTTAAATTTGGCTTTGTCATGGTATGTATTATTTTTTCTGTCTATGATGATTGAAAGTTTTGCTGGCTATAGTAGTCTGGGCTAGCAGCTGTGGTCTCTGAGAGTCTGCAGCACATCTGTTCAGGTCCTTCTGGCTTTTAGAGTCTCCATTGAGAAGTCTGATGTAATTCTGAGAGGTCTGCCTTAATATGTTACTTGGTATTCTTCCCTTGCAGCTTCTAATATTCTTTTTTTCTTCCGTACATTTAGTGTTTTAATTATTAAATGCCATTTGTCTTTTTTTAATTAATGTATTTATTTATGCATGAATGTTCTGTCTGCATGTACACTTACATGCTAGAAGAGGGCATCAGATCTCGGTATAGATGGTTGTGAGCCACCATGCACCTTATGTTTGCTGGGAATTGAACTGAAAGACCCCTGGAAAAGCAATCAATGCTCTTAAACACTGAGCCACCTTTCCAGCCCCAAGGGGACTTTCTTTTCTGGTTCAATTTATTTTGTGTTCTGTATGCTTCTTGTACATTTACAGGCACCTCTTTTTTAGGTTAGGAAAATTTTCTTCTATGATTTTGTTGAATTCTTTCTGGGCCCTTGACCTGCTTTTCCTTTCCTTTCTCCATTCCTATTATTCTTGATTTAGTCTTTCCACAGTCTTCCAGCTTTCCTGGATGTTTTGTGTCATGAGTCTTTTTGATTTAACATTTTCTTTGACCAATGTATCCATTTCTTCTATCATGTGTTCAATGCCTGAGAGTCTCTTTTCTGTCTTGCATTCTATTGGTGAAGCTTCTCTCTGTAGTTCCTGTTCCAATACCTAATTTTTTTTATTACCAGAATTCCCTCAGTTTGGGTTTTCTTTATTGATTCTATTTCTATTTTCAGGTCTTGAACAATTTTATTCAGTTCCTTCTACTGTTTGTTTGTGTTTTCCTGGATTTCTTTAAGGGATTTATTCATTTCCTCTTTAAGGACCTCTATCATCATCATATGCTTCAGCTATGTTGGAAGGGCCTGCTGTGTTAGGGTTGCTGGGCTCTTGTGGAGACATAGTGATTTTTACACCAGTGTCCAGACATCTGGGATTGGGAAAATTACAATTCTAGCCACTGGTATCTAGTTTTGTCTTTGTTGGGTGGTTGTTTTGTTCTTTGGTTTCTGTTTCTGTAAGTGTGACAGCTCTGAAGGAAAATGTATCCTGGTAGGCAGAAGCCAAGGAATACCTCTAAGTGTTACAGCTCTAAAGGGAAAGGTATTCCAACAGAAGTGTTACAGCTCTGTTCTGGTGGGAGAGGGTGGGGGAGACACGGCTTACCCAGCAAAGTGTTACAGTCCTTGCTCCAGAAATGTTTCTCTAATGCAAGTGTAACAACTCTGCTCCTTTTTGTTCTGGAGAAGTGTTTCAGCTCTGCTTAGCTTCCCTAGAATATAACAACTCTGCTCCAGCAAGGGACAGTTTTCTCAGTCAAAGTGTTACAGTTCTGCTCTGCTCTGCTCCTGTTCCACTTCATTCCTTTCTGGCAAGAGCCATTACAGATTTGCTCTGCTTTGGAGAAAGTTGTTAGAGCTCTCCTCTGCTTCTCTCCAGGGAAAGAAAGACATTATAACAAACCTCACTCAAAAGATTTATTTAGAGGGGAGAATCCAAGAGAGTGGCTGCCTCTGCCAGGGTGGAAAAAAGTAGCCCCAAATTGAACAGGTATAGGCCTTATATAGGGTTTCTTAGGGGTGGAGCTTTCTAGGGTAAAGATTTTCAGGGTGAGGATTGGTAGGATCTCAAGTCCTGAGCTTGGGAGAAGCTCATTGATTGGTTGGATTTCATGCTCAGGGACTGTTTGTTTTTTGTGCTCAGGGATTGGTTGGATTTAAGTGCTAAATTGGTTAGGGGCAGGGTGTGTTTCCTTGGCTCCGGTCTCGGGGCCAGGGAGTTCTTTCACTGGCTCTTTTTATTCTACGTTTCCTCTCTGGATTTTAGGAGAGTGTAGTGGCTGTATTGTCTTATAGGAAATATTCTGTGGACTTGACAGGTGTGACTACTGGGAGTTCCAGGTAAAATGTGTTTCTGGATATTGGGAGCTGGTACTTAGTAATGGAGATAGGCCAAGGGTCTGAAGGGGTTAACAGAATGGAGGAAGCAGAGTGTCTCATCAGGTTCTGCTTATTTAGTCTCTTTGAAATAGCAGAGAGTGAAGAGAGAAGTCACTCTAGAAATTCTTCTACAGGGCTGGGGACGAGACTGGGGGATTGGATCTAGAGGAACAGAAGGAGAAGGGAAGAACTACAGTCAGCCTACCTACTTTCTAGACAGGAGTGGCCTGCTGGTTAGCAAGGCATGCCTGTTAGATTGGGGGCTGGGATAAAGCCCCAAGTGGAGGAGAAGGGTTAGAAGGGGAAGACCTGTGGGATCTAATAGAGATGGAGTTTGGGGAGGCTGCCACAGGTGTTCTGCTGTAGAGTTGGGAATTAGACTGGAGGATCTCAGGGATCAGAGGGAGAGGGTAAAGGTCTGCCTAATGATAAGTTTTTAAATTGACATGTTGAAAATATTTCAAGGCAAGTACACATTAAGGCAGCTTGTGACCATCAAGTCAGCACTGCAGAAGATACCTGGGGATATTATATACAGAAGAGGAAGAAAAACAGCTTCAATTATGAGAACACAGAAAAGAATAAATTTCCTGAGAGGAATGCTAAACAAATGAAATCTAAAAATGAATCAATTTTGTCAGACATAGTAAATTAGTAAACCCTTGACATTACTATGGAATAAAATAAAGAACAAATAATAATCCAACTCCTAAACCAACTAAATTACATAAAGTAATGAATAGATCTCGATAGTAATATTAAATGCAAATTACCTCAACTTACCAATTAAAATTAATGTAACCATCCCACTTGGTTAAAAATCTACATTCAAATGTCTGTTATCAGTAATGGACACACCCCTAACTTAGAGTCAAAGATAGAAAACTAGAAACTGAACAAACTGGCAGAACCATTCTGATACCTGATAAAGTAGACTTCAAACAAAAATTAGTTAAAGGAGATAAATAAGGGTACTATATATTACTAAAAGAAACACTTAATCAAGAAAATATAATAACCATAAAAACATATGCATCAAACATTAGCATTTTCAATTTTATAAAAACAAATACTTAAAAGACATAAAACATCCTGATATAATAATAGGCCTGATTTTAACACCCTGCTCTCATCTCTATGTATCCAAAACTAAAAACCAGTAAGGAAATCCCAGAGTTAAAGTGTACCATAGAGCAAATAGATTTCACAGGTATCTACAGAACATTCCATCCAACAGAAATAGAACCAGGGAATCTTTTTTAAAATAGATCACATTCTAAGCAACAAATTAGCTCTTACTAAATACAGAAGAATCATAATCATCCCTTGTATCTTTTCTGATCATAGTTCAATAAAACCAGAAGCTAACAGTAAGAAAAACTACACAAGTATATGAAGGCTAATATAGTACTTTTGAATGTTGAGTGAATCATTGAAGAAATCAGAGAGCACTTCGAAAGAACAGTACTCAACTTCATATGGAAAAACAAAAAACTCAGTAGCCAAAACAATCTTGTACAATAAAGAAGATCATCACCATCCAGAGGCATCATCATCCCCGACTTCAAGCTATACTATAGATCTCTAGTAATAAAAACATCTTGGTATTGGCGTAAAAATAGACACTTGGATCAATAGAATTGAATTGAAGACCGTGACACTAATTCACACTCCTATAAACATCTGAGTTTTGACAAAGAAGCCAAAACTGTACAATGGAAAAAAGAAAGCGTCTTCAAGAAGTGGTGCTGGCATAACTGGATGTCAACATGTAGAAGATTGCAAATAGATCCATATCTACTGTCCTGCATAAAACTCAAGTCCAAGTGACTCAAAGACCTCAACACAAATCTAGTTACACTGAATCTGATAGAAGAGAAAGTGGTAAGTAGCTTTGAATGCACTGGGCACAGGAGACCACTTCCTAAATATAACACCAGTAGCACAGACACTGAGAGCAACAATTAATAAATGGGACCTCCTGAAAATGAGAAGCTTTTGTAGGGCAAAGGACACTGTCAAAATAACAGACAGCAGCCTACAAAATGGGAAAAGATCTTCACCAACCTTACATCTGACAAGAGGGCCAATCTCCAAAATATATAAAGAATTCAAGAAACTAGACATCAAAATACCAAACAATCCATTTAAAAAATGGGGTACAGATCTAAACAGAGAATTCTCAGCAGAAGAATCTCAAATGGCCAAAATACACTTAAAGAATTACTCAACATCCTTAGCCATCAGAGAAATGCAAATCAAAACAGCTCTGAGATACTATCTTATACCTGTCAGAATGACTAAGATAAAAAAACCAAACACTGATGACAGCCTACGATGGAAAGGAGGTGGAGTAAGGGGAACACTCCTTCATTTCTGATGGGAGTGCGAACTTGTACAGCCACTTTGGAAATCAGTATGGCAGTTTCTCAGAAAATTGGGAATCAGTCTACTTCATGATCCAACAATATCACTCTTAGGCATATATCTAAAGGATGCACATTCATGCCACAAGGATATTTGTTCAGCTATGTTCATAGCAGCATTATTCATAATAGCCAGAACCTGGAAACAACCTAGATGCCCCTCGACCAAAGAATGGATAAAGAAAATGTGGTTCATTTACACAATGGAGTATTACTCAGCAGTAAAAAACAATGACGTCATGAAATTTTCAGTCAAATGGATAGAACTAGAAAAAAAAAAAACATCCTGAGTGAGGTAACCCAAACCCAGAAAGACAAACACAGTATGTAATCACTCATAAGCAGATATTAGACATAAAGCAAAGGATAACCAGGCTACAATCCACAACCCCAGAGAAACTAGGTAACAAGGAGGATCCTAAGAGAGACATGCATGGATCCCCCTAGGAAGGGGAAATAGATATAAGATCTCCTGAGTAAATTGGGAGTGTAGGGGAGGAGACAGGGAGGGGATAAGGAGAGGTGGAAAGAGAACATGAGAGAACAGGATGGTTGAGTTGGGGGAGGGACATTGAGGGAGAGCAAGGAAAGAGATATCTTGATAGAGGGAGCCATTATGCGGTTAGGGAGAAACCTAGTTCTAGGGAAATTCCTGGGAATCCACAAGCTAAGACTCCAAGCAATAGTGGAGAGGGTGCCTGAACCGGCCTTCCCCTGTAATCAGATTGATGACTACCCTAATTGTCATCATAGAACCTTCATCCAGTAACTGACAGAAGCAGATACAGAGATCCACAGCTAAGCACTGGATGGAGCTCCTGGAGTCTAGTTGAAGAGAGGGAGGAGGGATTACATAATCAAAGGGGTCAAGATCAAATGAGGAAACCCACAGAGACAGCTGACCCTAGCTAGTGGGAGCTCACTGACTCTGGACTGACTCCTGGGGAACCTGCCTGGGACCGACTAAGCCCTCTGAATGTGGGTGACAGTTGTGTGGCTTGGGCAGTTTGTAGAGCCCCTGGCAGTGGGACCAGAATTTATCCCTAGTGTATGAACTGGCTTTTTTGAGCCCATTCCTTATGGAGGGATACCTTGATATGGGTGGTGGGGAGGAGGGGCTTGGTCCTGCCTCAACTTGATATGCCTGACTTTATGATTCCCCATAGGAGGCCTTACCCTCTCTGAGGAGTGGATAGGGTGTGGGGTTGAGGGAAGGTGAGGGGTGAGCAGGAGGAGGGGAGGGAGGGGGAACTGTGGTTGGTACGTCAAATGAAAAAGTAAAACTTTCAAATAAAAATAAATAAATAAGTGAAAGTTTCCAGAATATAATTAAGGGAGGATGGGATGTTGTCCTTCAGGGTATAAAATATGAAAGAGCAACCTCTCACTGCCTACTCTTGACTACTGTGACCTACACTTTTCTGAAGTATTTCTCCCATTGAGTCTCTTGGAATCTTCTCTGCAAAACACCTTAATTCACATAAATGAACACTGAGAATGTGTGGCTGTAGATGAATGCATATTCTATGATCTCATCTCCATAAAAATTTAAAACATATAAAGCGAAACAGTACATATTAGAGGGATAGTCATATACGTAGTAATATTATAGTGATGTGCAAAGGAATGATGGCCACCAAAGGGTGACAGTTACAGATGCCAGAAGTGGGGAAAGGAGACGGGAAAGAAGATTGACAAGCGAGACTTCCAAAGGTCTGTTTCTTCAGCTAGGCGATGAGACCTTGGATGTATTTGTTGTAAGTAAACCTTCACACTCACTCAATGCTTATTTTGAACCACAGGGGCAAAAAGTGTGTTCTGAAGAGATTTCCTGAATGTTCTAGAAAGAATAGAAACACCACAACAATAACAATCATTTATTGTTTACCACAACCTTTTTCCTTCATTAAAATCTTACAACTTTGTTAAAACCATAAATAAATCAAAATAAAATAAAACATTATTTAAAGGGTAGATCTGTATCAAATAGTGTAAATACAATAGACCTGTCTCATACAGTAATCTTACTAATCCTTTTCTTCTAGATAACTTTCTTGCTGGAATAAAGAATTGCCTTACCTTGTCTTTTTTTTTTCAACTTCTATTGATTCTTTGTGGATTTCACATCATGCATTTTGATCCCACTTATTTCCCTGTCTTCTCGAATCTGCCCTCTGCCCTTGCAACCTGCCCTCAAAATCAAAACCAAATTTAAAAGAAAAACCAAAACCCAAACCAAACAAAACCAAATAAACAACAAAACAGAACAGCAAAACATAAGTAGGAGAATCTTGTTGTGGAAGCTGTAGCATGACCGGTGAGTCACACAGTTTACCCTTTACACTTGCAAGGGTTCATTGCTGAGTCATTGGTCTGGCTCAAGGTCTCTGGTTTCTGTTACACCACTGATAACGGGCTCTCACTGGGCTCCTCTTGGATATCCTGTTGTTGTCCTGTGTAATGTGGATCCTGCTGTTTTGGATCTATAGGTTTGTCCCCTTCACATGCTCCAACAGTTCATAGATGAGGTGGATGTTGGGGTGGGCCAACAGAGCCCTGGTTCTGGACCTGGATGGTAGCTGGGTTGGTCAGCTCCATAGCTTTCCCTCATTTTCATTACCTAGGCGAGCTCTCCAGCACTGCCTTGCCTAGCTCACCCAATGCAGCCTGCAGCAAGGAATAGGACCAGTTCTGCTCTCAGGTCCTCAGATCTGGGTCACCCACACTCACATCACCAGGGCCAGCTTTACTCTTTGCCTAGGCAAGGTGCAAGGTCCTCTCTTCCGATTGCTATAGGAAACGTAGGAGAGGATGGGATGGGTCTGCTCTCCGGTTCTCACACCCTCGGGGCTGGTTCACCTGCTCTAGTGTGCTGCCCAGGTGCGGTTGCAGGACCCCGCTCTCCTGAGTGCTGCAGCTGGTGAGGGGCAGGGCTAGTTCTCTCACTCTTGTGACCCTGGTGCCAATTTTCTCAACTGACACAGGTAGCAAAGGGTGGAGGGGGAGACCATCTTTCCCTCATCACTGCCACCGCACGGCAGACAGGAGGGAGGCAGGGTCACTTCATCCCTAACATCAGGGTTAGCTCTAGTGTGCTCCTCTGGCCTTCTTTAGCCTCCCTGTTTCTCTGCTCTGTCTCTGTCTGTCTGTCTGTCTGTCTTCCTCCTTTTTTCCCCTCATCTTTTCTTTTTTTTTCACCCAGATCTGGCCTCATACTCAATATCCTCCTGCCTCAACTTTCTGAGTGCTAAGGTTACAGGCATGCACTGCCATGCAAAATTTTTGCATAGAGTTCATTATTCCCCCACAAATTTTCCCCACCATCAAACACTCTCTAATTCATTTAAACATACTGAGCTCTCTGTCTACATGGCTTGCTTATTGCTGCTGAGCCTGTAACAGCTCCACTCTGCCTGGTTATCTTCTTTCTTTACCGTTATCAGGCAGGCTCACCTCCCTGTTCTCTGGTGAAGATACCCTACATTAAGGAGGCCACATTTTCTCTTGTTTGGACAGACACATTCTTTAGCAGTTTTTCAAGCAAAACATATGGAAACAAATCACTTTTAAACTTTTAAAATTTATTTATTGCACTGTGTGTGTGTGTGTGTGTGTGTGTGTGTGTGTGCGTATGCGTGTGCGTGTGCGTGCGCGCGCGTGAGCCATGGCATATGTGTGAAGGTCAGAGGACAGCTTTTGTGGCTCAGTCTTTACTTCCACTGTCCCACTGTGGGTTCCAGAGATGGAACTTGGGTCATCAGGTTTGGACAGCAACCATTTTACCCACTGTGCTCTCTTGCCATTTTAAGATAACTTGATTTCTACAGAAGCACACATATAGTCCTAACCATAATTAGTCTGAGTGTATCTACATGGAAAATTACACTGAGAAGATCCAGGAAAGCATTAGTCAATCAGTGAATCCTAGGGGACATATTGAAATGTCTAAGAAGAGATTTTAATTTACTGGGTGTGGAGTTCCTGAAGGTTTAGTACATGCCCCTGGTAATGCTGATGCTGTTTTGAGAAATGCTATGAAATAAGTACGTTCCAATCCTTCTGTCATTACATAATCATATTTGGGTGGCCAGAGGTATTGCATCTGGGTGAGTCATCTGCTGATACCTTGCAAGGTAAGGCCAGCCTTAAGGATGGGAGTGAGAGGGACCTGAGTTTCCCATATATTATGCAACAGTTTCTGCCAACATTGAAACATTCTATCCTCCAGGCAAGCTCCTTAAGCAGGAAAGTAAACAACTCAAAATAGCTTCAGGAAGTCCTTGAAACTGACCAGATTCACTAGGCCCCTCCCTGCCAGTTTAAACAGTAAAAGCTGAGAGTTCCCCTTAGAGGAGCTGAGCTGCTAAGAAGCCTAAGACCAGACCAACTGTGTGAAAGAGGAGAAACCAGCGGAGCTGGCTGGAAGAAGTTTAGACCAACTGATGCACCTTTTCAACTTGCTGGGCCACCTGCAGGCTGTGCAGGGGGCTCCAGGCTTCCCAGCTTTTGTTCATTGTCCCCCATGCTGGGGTGGGTTTTGGTGATGCAGCTGTCTCTCAGTCATTTCTGCTCCTGTAAGTAACCCCTCACCCATAACTGTGTAAGTAACCCCAATAAAACTCACTGATTTACCAAGTTGGACTTTGGTGGTATCTGTACTTTGGTCTGTCATGGGATCCCTCTCTGGGATGAGTAGATGTGTGTGTGTGTGTGTGTGTGTGTGTGTGTGTGTGTGTGTGTGTGGTGTCTCCCCAGGAAGTTCTGTTACTTACATCATGCCATCATGAAATAACTAAGGTAACACCATCCTATCCCAAAATCATTTTGTGCCTGCCTGGTCACTTCTCAGCCTTCCACTCCCAACAACCACATTCACCTTGGCAATACTTCTGGGACAGTCCATGGCCTTGACCATGGTCCAGACATACTGTGTAGTGTTTGGAAGATACTGCTGAGCCTTGTAAAGAAAGCAGATGTCACTAGGCAACTCCCAATCCCTCACTAATGTAACACCTCCCCCCAGCCCTGATGTAACTATGGTTTTATCTTTTAAAATGCTGTACCCTTGAGCTTGGGCACCAAGAGACTTTGCAGAGATGTGAGTACACCCGTGGTCTGGCCATTCATAAAGAACTCAAAACTTTTAATTGGCTTCATCAGAATGGTTGTCATTAACTATCTCATGTAGGTCATTCCAGTCACGCTCAGGGTGTTTCTCTTGATTTCTTACACTATGCTTCATAATGACTCAACTCCAGCAGACAGACATTTAAAGTCCCCAGACCAAGAATGTCATTTACAGTTATAGTAGTCAATGTCAGTGCCATCTGCAGCATTTCTTGTCCATTCCACATGCCTTCCTGTCCTCATTCATAAAATAAAAAGGCAGGAGGAAATGATGCCATTTAAAAATTTATCTTTGGACTGAAGAGCATGTACAGCTCTGGCAGAGGACCTGAGTTAGTTCCCCAGTACCTGTATCAGGCAGCTCACAACCTCCTGTAATGCCCAACTCCAGGGAGTTCAACAGCCTCATCTGTCCTCCACAAATACCTGTATTCACACACACACACACACACACACACACACACACACACTTAAAATAATCAAATAAATTATTCAAATCCTAAAAACAGGCAAAAAGGTCATTCTAGGCCACTGTGTAGCAGGCTTTCTTAGTCTCACAGTTGGTAGCTACAATTCCGCGTGACTCAATCCTTACTCCCATGTGTCCCTGGGTGCCTGGGAGCGAGCTGCAGGGGAAAAAAGAACTGAAAAAGAGGAGGTGCCTTACAGAGACAGGACTAGGGTGGGATACTAGTGCTGTTAACCACAGATGTGCATTATAATGGAAAGAATATTAAAACATTTATGGAAGTCTAAAATAATAAAAGTTAGTGTTTTATTGACATGTTCTATTACTCATATACATTGTTGTCAGTATTCATCTCCACCAGGATGATTCAGGAAATGGTTGTTCAAGCCAAGTTAATTGATCTAGCTATTTATGACTCACCAGGAAGCATTCTCACTCTTCAAGGAGCAACCACTGTACCCCAACATAGTTTGCATAGCTCTAGTCATTTTTAAAAATGTTCATTCACCCAGGAACCTAAACCCTTTCCTAGTGTGTCCAGCTCCACACAGAGGTCAGTGCTGTTGCAGTGAATGTTATTGTGAAGTCTCTGCTATCCAAATGCAAGGATTTGATATTATAAGTGTGTGAAAATCTGGTATGAATTAGTCCAAAGGCTTGGAAACAAGGATATCACCACTCATAGGGCATTCCAGGTTTTATACACTGTGGCATGATTTCTCAGGCATGATGCCTTGTGGGTTGGACCACTTCAGCCTCAGAGGACAGCCTTTCACTGCTCCCATCCACCTATTTTGGAGTACACATTCTGCTTTATCGCTCCTTCATCTATGAAATGAGATAATGCTGGTCCTGCTCACCTCTCAGTATGAAAACACCACAGATCAAATAAAAATTTTAAGACAACGATTTCTAACCAACCCTCTACCTCTATGCTGAGTTTAAGGCCCTAAAACTAAATTGAAGTTAATGTTGTGATATTTCCCCTGTTCTGATGTGAGGAAGATGGACTGGCCATTCTTGGAGGAGGCGATGAAATTGCCAGGGAAAGCCACGGACTCAAAGGTGGATGTTGTTCCAGTCTGGGTGTGGTAAAACAGGAAGGGTTTCACGGGCTCAGGATTGTTGTACAGATCCAAAATGTTCTCCTCCTGCATGTGAGAGAGAACACTCATGAGCAAAACCGGAAGTGGCTTCTGATAGGAAAAGTTAATTTTACACAACCAATAAATATTCCAGAGTTCAAGGAAGCCTCTCTTAGAACAGGACAAGAAAAGGACATTTAAGGGCTTAGGAATTTAGTTCAGTGGTAGAGTATGCCTAGCAAGTGCAAGGCCCTGGGTTCAATTTCCACTACTGCCCTCCCCACCCCCCCAAAAAAAAAGAAATAAAAAAGAAAGAAAAGAAGCTGAAAGAAAAGGGAGGGGACGAGAGGGGAGGGAAGGAGGTGGGCAAGCAGGCAGGCTTCAAATCTCACTGCCTATCACTATCTCTGTCCTGGTTTTTTCCTTCACTAGCAAACACCCTCTACATTTAGATTTTTACCCACTAACCACAAACACTTGTCAGACTTGCTCACTACTGTCCTACATTCTGCTCAGCAGAGCTTTGCTGACTCGTCGAACAGTGAAGACCTGCCTTCTTATTTCTGACTCACCACCCCCTTCCATCATCTTCACTCTGTTTCCAGCTCCCCGAGGAAGCTGAAGTGACTGGATGAGAACATCTCCAAACTACCCCTGGACCAGGCACGTCTCATCGATACCTGTGCCTCCCTACCTGGAAAGGACTAGACGATGGCTTCTCTTCACTCATTCATCTAAGGACATTCTTCTAGCCATCCTGCCTGCTCTCTCCTGCAGCATCCATTTTTGCTTTCTTCGCTCAGTCTTTCTTATCTGTGTATTTACTTTCATCTTAAAAAAAACATAGGCATGTCACTAAATGATGAACACACCCCGAGAGAGTAATCATTGGTGATCTCACTACTGAGTCAACGTTGCAAATGTACTTACACAATCTAAGGCAGTTACAATGTCACTGGATGACATGGCCTTAGGAGACCACTGTTTATGAAGTCCATTGTTGGCCGAAACACTGTCATGTGTCACATCACTGTATTTGAATGACCCAACACCTCTGTCAGCTCTTGCTTTACAGCAAACCCTTTGTAATAGCTGCCAATATTTGCTGTCTGATTTACCTCTTCAAACTCACTCCATGTAAGCGAGATTTAACCCCCAACACTATCTCATTAAGATCCCCTCAAAACTATACCTTATCAATGACCAATTTCTGAGGCCAAAAGTCCAACTTAGCAAAGACAGGACCGAGCTCAGAATGTAATCACATTATTCTGTCCATGATCTTGTTGATGACAAACTAGTTTCAGAATCTATCCCCACCCACTCCACTGCCATCCCAGAGTCATCAACTCACACCTAGGTCACCATAAAGCCTCCCAAGTCCTTCCACCCTTCCCCTGCAATGTCTGATCAACCTGAAGTCAGAGTGATCCATTTTAGACCTAAGGTATTTGGGGTCACTCTGCTCAAAGCATCCCAGGTTTCTCCTTTCACTCGGGTGGAGTGACTAAGTCCTGGCCAAGATCTGGTCTCAGTTCACTGCTACACATCTGTCTTCACTGGCTCACCCTCACCTGCTGACGAATTTCCCTGTCTCCTGTTCTCTCCTAGAATTCCTCCTACACAATGACGCTTGACACCTGCCATGCAATTTACTCCTGGGCCTGACTCCACTCCTGTTTCTGCTACTCCCAGGCTCTGCCCTGATCTGATTGGCTGATTGGTTTTTTTTTTTTTCTTTTCTGAGCTTGTTTTGTTTTGTCTTGCTTTGTTTCCTAGGACATGTGATACTTTTTGGCATATCACAAATGTACTACTATATTTATCATTTGCATGTCTCTCCTCCTTCTAAAATCCAGGCTGTACAAAGCTCAGGGCTCTTTGCCATTCTGTTCAAAGATATCCCATGTACTCACATGGTGCAATTAAGCTCCTGCACATTTTGCTGAGTTAAACTGGATAGACTTGAATTAAGCTAATTAAAGTGAAGTTTGTATAAACTTACGTACAAATGAAATTATATTTGTGTGTATACATTTCTATGTGTGTACATATTCACAACCACTTTGAGAGCTTAGGAATTGGAATAGCAAAGGGAAGGTTAAGGAAGGGTCTTTTAGAAGGTAAGACAAGACAAAAGCATACTTACAAACGGGGCTATTGTACCAAGAAATTCTCTTTGAATGCAAGGCTAATAAATAAATAACTAAACAGTGGAAGGACAGACGTAGGATAGTATAAAATACCAAGGTAGGCCTCTGACTGGTGACTAGGAGTTCTAAAATGACATACAGGAGAATGAGGGAGAGGACACACGTGAAGCCACAATGACTGAGGATGTCTTAAAACTAAGAGAGATCAAAATCCTCAACTAAAGAAGGACAAGATAAATTAATGTCTGTTATGTATCTCTTTTAATTTTACTCTGGGGGAGAAAGAGTTTATTTGGCTTATAATACCAAGCTAATGTCCATCACTTTTGGTAAGTTAAGGCAGGACCTTGAGGCTTCTGGTTACATCACATCCAAGAGCATGCCTACTTGCTTACTTGTTCATGGCTAGATATGTCCATCCATCTACAGTTCAGGACCCCCTGTCTGGGGAGTGATACTGTCCACAGTGGGCTTGGTCTTCATACATCAATTGACTTAATTAAGGTAATCTTCTACAGGACATGTCTATATTTTAAAAGGGGCTATAAATAAACATGCTTAGGAAAATAAAATTCTTTGTTAATTCTAAAATTTGATCTCTTGCCAAATAAACCATGCTAGGATACATGGGCTTTTCTTAAAGACCAGAAAAACAATCAAGAGAGTGGGTGGGGGTGGGGCGGGTAGGGGGTGGCAACGGAGTGGGAAAAAGGACATGTGTGACCCGTAACAGAAGGGAGACTGGAGGAGAGTTAGATGTTAGGGAAAAGGAGGGAGATGGAGTACTGAGAACCTACTAAAACGTGCTTTGCTTAAAAAAAAAAAAAAGATGCCACATGTAACCTAACGCTTTACATGCTGACTTAAAAGTGAAAAGTATAAGAAAAGAAAGGCAGGCTTTTTACTTTTATGTTATTTTTCTCGGTCACTGACCTTGAGCTGCAAAGTGGGCTGTCCATCAACTTCCTCACAAAACAGGCACTTGTCTGGATTCTGGATTCCTAGGTAAATGGGAATCCCTTTGCCCTGCTCAAGAGACTCTGGATACTTGCACGGGAGGACAGCGATGATGGCTATAAGGATAAGAAGGTAATTTTCTTCTGAGGCGGAAAGACAGACTGCTCTAATAGTTCTGACTGAGCAGAACAGCAAATGCCAAGCAAGGCCAGAAGACACTTGACAAGTGTATCCCCTGCTACCCAGACCAACCAAATAGTCTTCTACCCTCTCACCTGTCCATCCTGATAGGCAAGCATTGACCTAGCTATTGAGGCAGGCACAGAGCTAAGCTGATTTAGATTTTCATACCTGTGCTTTTCACACCTGGAGGCCGGAGCTCCTACCCTAAGCCATTCCTCTGATCCTTGGAGAGCCTTGACCACTAGCAAAGTTTGCCTAATGGCATGTTGAAGCTTATCTCTCTATGTTTTTCACTCATTTAATCCTTTTAGCATGCCTTGATGTCATATAGACATACATCTTCCCCTTCCACAAGACAGATCTGCTGGTGACTACTTTTCCCTAGTCTGGGACAAACCTGTCCCTGACTTCTCTTTCCAGATAGGTGTAAAATTCTGCCCCTTCCAGGTGGCCCCCATGGAAAGTTAAGCTTGATTTTGACACATAATTAGACATATTTTAGAGGTACAAAGTATTGATTTAATACTGGTCTATGGCATACAGCAATGAGGAAACCAGAGGGGTTGGTATATCCTTCATCTCAGATAGTTAACATTTATTTGTGGCCAAATACTCAAGAGGCTTTCTTTTAACTACTGTTAACTGTGGCCATCCTGCTGCAAATAGGGTACTGACACTTTCTTTAACAAAGTCTATGTAAGGATCAAAGCAGTGACAGATGACCACTGACCTGGGGCTATGTTGTTGTTCTGTGGAACTGCCACAAGGCTCTGACCACGAAGGATCCACACCTGCTGGTTCAAGTCGGACACCTTCCCGGTCTGAGCACTGCTTCTTACTGTTTGAATGAAAACAAATGATAGACATGAAGATGAAGTCTCAAAAATAGGAGAAAGATGACTTAATCCAGGCCCTTTCTGTAATGAAGGCTTGTATCCAGGGGTTTGCATCCCCAAACTGGCAGTCTTCATGCAACCTATCAACCTGGACTTTGTTTGCAGTAAATCCATGGTAAGCAAAGGCTACTAAGAATAACTGTTCTAAGAGGACAAACCATCAAGACAAAGTGACAAGCAGTTCCACTATCCCTATGTGTTGAGACCCAGCTGCTCTTGTTTGCACTTGCTCTGTGCTTGGCCTGATGCTGAGAACCATAGCTAGAGCATTGTGGTCTCCACTCTCTGGATAGTGAAGGCCTAGTGGCATATGGGCACCTTGCTAGGTGTGAAGAGCCATACCTGAGGGGTAGGGTGAAATTCTTGGATGTCCAGAGGACATAGCTGAGGATACAAATAACCCAGCTCTCTGGTGTCCCATCCCAACATCACCTCCAAATCTGGTGTCTCTTGGATAGTTTTCCATAGTGGGTTTGTCCTGGTACCTGAGGGAGGAGACATTGGGAAGAAAGATAAACCTCAGGAGACATTTCCAAGACTTTCCAAACCCTGGATCCCCAGGCTCTCATTCAGGACAGAACAGAAATGCATAACCAGACATGATGCCCTAGTCAGAAGAGCTAAGCTACCTCCTAGGACCAAACCTCAAGGCTCTGGAGACATAAGAGCAGGCAGAATTCTCCTCTACCCAGAAATCTCAGTAACATCATCTCCCTACAAATTTCAAGGCCATAAATAACATTCAGTCTTAAACATTCCCCCAGTGCCCAAGTCATTGTACATACTTTCTCCAGAGGTCCTTCCCCTTCACTACCGTCTCTTTCTTTCTAAGGGAAGAGAGGTCTCCATGTTGGGCAGTTTGTCCAGAATCCCAGCAATTCAGAAGTAGAAGACAGAGGCTCACACACAGAGCAGGGCCCAGAATCATGGCAAGATGGTCTTTCCCATTCACTGAGTACAGAAAGCTCTGGAGGGTTTTGTAGGTATGGGCTATACCTGGCAAGAAGAGTCTTTACGGAAAGTCCAGGAGACCGAATCACAGCTGGGGCAGCTCCGGGTGCAGTGATGGGCTCTGACACAGCTAGGTCATTTATCTAGATGAGTGCAGGAGGCCCCAGCTTCTTTCATGGGGTGTGGCAAGTGTAGAAGGCGGAAGATAGCCAGTTGCTCCTGCCGGTTGCTCCTGGGAGGCTCAGGTGAAGAAATCTCAGAACCAGCATGAGTGTGACTTGTCTGAGCTCCTCTAGAAACGTGAGGAGCCCAGCCCCATAGGTCAGCCACCAGGAAGCAGGGTTCATGACCAACCTTAGATTTCTCAAAAGGGCGAGACTATGGGGTTTTCCCAGAGCTCAGCTGACCTGACCTGTCAGTTTGGGGTTAGACTGCAAATTCAAGGAACACAAACGATAGGGTTGGCTCCTAAACCTGAACCTCCAAAATTCTGCTCTGGAATCTCAACAGTCTTCCTTGTCAATCTTTCCTACTTTCCACCTGGATCTCTTTCGGGCCTTGGAGGAATGTGCTCTAATGTTATCTTGGGAAAAGGTGTAAAAATGAATTGAGAATCACTCTTATCCAAAATCAGGTTTGGTGCCTGTTACCCCTCGAGCCCCGTCCATTATTTATCAGTCAAAATGTCTCTTCTTTGGGATGCTCACCACAAAACAGTATTGAAAAGGTACCATCTGTCACCCAAATCCCTTAGTGCCCTGTTTCAGTCAGAACCCCATCTGGAAAACAGAAACCACTCTAGGATTTTAAATGGAGGAAACCAAAGACAAGAAATTGAGCTCATCTCTACAGAAAGGTTCAGGGAGGCTAAGGAATAAAAGGAATTGTGGTATTGGAGATAGTAGCAATTGTGGTAATGGAAAAAAAAATACAGGGCCTCAAATGAAGGATCTTGGGACTGATGCCTCAGGAAGTGGGGAATCCTGCACCAAACTGATGGCCCATAAGAAGAACATTCAGAGAACACACCAACTGGTTGCCCAGTGCCAAATGGTCAGCCCTCAGAACATGCATACAAGTAACATTATATGGACTGAACAGGTTATAGTTAGGATATATATATATATATATATATATATATATATATATATATACACACATATATACTTAGCATATATATGCATTATATATGATAGATATTTAGCATATATATATATATATGCATGCAATAACAATTGTGAAAAAAGAGGCCAAAAATTTGAAGAAGAGCAGGGAGGGATAGATGGGAAGGTTTGGAGAGAGGAAAGGGAAGGGAGAAATGTTGTAATTATAATCTCCAAAAAAACTAAAAAGAATATGCCATCTGGTGGATACATGGATCATGGAAATGGAGGGGCAGGGTCAGCTAGCAGATGCTCAGAGGGCTTATGAACACAACTCATTGGGAAACATTCTCATGCATTTAAAAGCCTCTGGATAGATCTTGAATTAGCCATGGCCAGAAGAAGATTGTAAAACCCTATGCAGTCTGGCGATGTGTCTCTTTAATTACAGCCTTTTGCTCCTCTTGTTTCCCGCTGTCCACAACTTCCTCGCATTTAGAGAATACAGCGCTTCCCCAAATTGCCATCCTCGAGTCACTGGTTTAAGCTTTGGTGTGGATCTCAAAGGACAGAGAAATTAGAGGAAATGCGAGTGTGTAAACCTGTTTCTGGTGCTATAAAAATATTTCAGGCTGGGGAGAGGATGAGTAGAAAAAGAGCAAATCAGCTGGGTGGCAGTGGCACACACCTTTAATCCCAGCACTCGGGAGGGAGAACCAGGCAGATCTCTGGGAGTTCGAGGCCAGTCTGGTCTATAGAGTGAGATCCAGGACAGGTACCTAAACTACACAGAGAAACCCTGTCTTGAAAAACCAAAAAAAGAAAAGGAGCAAACCAGCAGTGAGGGTGATCATATGGTGAGAGAGGAAGCCAAAAGGAGGGAGGAGTCGATCTGACTTTTATAACAACTGTTTCTCAGGTGAACTAACTGGGATCCCGCAAGAACTATGTTAATCTATGTTAAATTAACATACTATTATGTTACTATAATAAGATATTATATTAACTATGTTAATCTCCTATGAGGTTGGGATCCCCAGTGACATAATCCTTTCTCGCTAGGCTCACCTCATATGGTCTAATTACCTCTCAGTATGACAATACTGGGGACCAGTCTTCCAATGCATGAGTGCTTGTGGGCCATACTCAAGCCATATCTGAACCATAGCAGGAGTGATGATGATTAAGAGGAGATGGAGGTTGGTCTTTAAAAAGCAGCTACTGAGGAAGTTGTCCAGAATTCTTATCTCAAAATGAAATGGATAGATATTATGAGTATAAGGTCCCCTAGCTTCACTTGAGATGATTACCAATATCGACACTAGCTGTCAGGCCATGAACATGTTGCTTTAAAATGAGGCCACTTTAAGAGATGTGGCAGCCTGGGAGGGGTCTGGTCATATCTCCCTGAAGCCCTGGTCCCAGTCCCTCTGTAGGTACAAGTAGCAACGTCGATAGCAAGGGTCCCTCTCCCATCTCTGCTGCAGGCAAGCCCAGCTCTACTGTCCAGCCCAAGACAGAAGTGCCTTAACTTAACGCTAGAATGTTAGATCATGGGTCCTCTAGTTGACAAGCTGTCCTCTCTCCCCTAAAACTCAAGCCACACCTTCCTAGTTTCCTCTCCCCTATCTCTCTCTCCCTGCCTCTTTCCAGAGAACTGATAAACAGAGTTTACTATGGCTTTGCACTCTCCCTCCTCATTGCCCATTGCAACTGTGAGCAAAGCCAGGTTAACCTGGAATGATAACTTTACTTTTATCTAGTACCTTCCAGTCTGTGACTCCCAGCATGTTGGCTAGATCAGTCTGGGTCACATGGTGTGGATTCTTCCCTCCCATGCTTGGAAACCTAAAAGACAGAAACATTCTCTTTGTGTTATGGAATTGAAGGGTTGGTCTGCTTCTCCCTTCAGGGCCTCCTCAGGGCTGCCTATGGCAATAGTGCTGTGAAGAAGATCCCCGTCAGGACCCACGTCAGGCTGTCTTTCCAAATGCAGATCTCCCTTAGACTGAAGTCTCACTTTCCCACTTTGAACCGTGGTGATGTAACGCCTCATCTGGAGTGGCTCCTGTCAGCTTCCTTTCGATGAGCCCTTATAACATCCTTGATTACTTCTAACAGCTGAAAAGTAGAGCAGACCTTTGCCGTTAAAATAATCCAGTTGCTAGTGCTTCCTATGAATATTTTAGCATCACAGAGAATCGTGACAACAGTGGACACTAAGTGTGGTTTGAGCTGAATCCTGGTAAGTACACACAAGGCTAAATGACTTAGATATGGAAATAATTTCAAGATAATTATTAGTCCAGATCCTAATTTTCAGACTCTAAGATGCTACTATTCATTTTTTTTTTTTTTTGGTAGAGAGAGGGGGAGTTAGAGAAGGTGGTAATTAGTCCTACAGATTCATTCACTTAACAGGTCTATGACCTTATTAGATTAAGGAAAGGTCAAAGGAAACTGGGTAGCATGAGAGAACTTCAGTATCATGAGAGTCTCTAGAACCACTTCACAGGTACCTGTTATATAATCTGTATGCAGGTAATCAGGTGGATAATCAAAACTAAAACATCAGGGATCATTGGACAATAAAGGCCATTGACTCTCCCACAATACTTATCAACTATTCAGAAATGCTAATGTAGCACTAGACTAGAGTCTCAAAATCAAGTATAGAATTCTCCACTGACACACTCATCAGAGGACCAAATCCAGTGTTGCTTGTAATCTTTCAAGGGTGATCTACAAACATGGCTAGCATTCCAGGGGATGACACTAGAAAGGAACTGGCATGTAGCCCTGAAAGGGTATCAAGGGTATACCATGAATCACCATGGGTTCACTTATACTCTAATAGACTTGAGGAAGTGTCAAGGAAATTTCTGGGGCAACCTCTGGTGTAGCCTCTGTAGATAGAATAATAGGATGCACATGTTAAAGGCTTCTGCTCTGTCGAGCAGCCCAGCTCTGTGGTCTGAGACCTGCCTCCACCATATTCTTCTGAAGCTGGTCTCCATGAAACCCACATTCTATGATGTGAGCCAACATGCTGTTTAACTTCATCCCTCCCTTGGATGAAAGCAAAGGGAAAATTTACAAAAGTGACCCCTAAACTACACAACAAAATGGCAGAAATAAACAGAAGCACTAAAAGACTTCTTAGAAAATAATGGAACCATGTAGGACCACCATGAAGATGTTTCTCATAATTTACAGCAGCTGTGGGTCATTGTGCAATTCCGTGCAAGTGGAAAGCTAAAACATCAAAAGGCACTGATTTGAGCAGAACACACACCACCACTTAAAAATGGTTAAGTGTCTAACATTGAAAGTTTCTGGATAAAGAGCCAATGGCAGAGAATTCTTAGTCATTACCCAATAACCTACATCCTACAAACTGCAAAAGAAAAGCTGAGACGTAAGGTGCCATCAGAATGTTCAAATCTGGGAGAAAATGTGGACCAAAGACACCATGAAAGAAAATAAAAAAGACAAGCTACCCAGGAAAAATTATTTGTAACTCACTGAAAAAAGAAGCACTTCATGTTGGTGGGAGTGCAAACTTGTACAGACACTTTGGAAATTAGTATGGCGGTTTCTTAGAAAATTGGGAATCAATCTACCTCAAGACCCAGCTATACCACTCTTGGGCATATACCTAAGGAATGCTCAATCATACCACAAGGACACATGCTCAACTATGTTCATATCAGCATTATTCGTAATAGCCAGAACCTGGAAACAACTTAGATGCCCCTCAACTGAAGAATGGATTAAGAAAATGTGGCACATACGCACAATGGAGTACTACTCAGCAGAGAAAAACAATGACATCATGAAATTTGCAGGCACATGGATGGAACTAGAAAATATCATCCTGAGTGAGGTAACCCAAACTCGGAAGGACCAACATGGTTTGTACTCACTCATAAGTGGATACTAGATATAAAGCAAAGGATAACCAGACTGCAACTCACAGCTCCAGAGAAGCTAGCTAACAAGGAAGACCCAAAGAGGGATTCATGGATCACCCTGGAAAGGAGAAATAGATGAGATCTCCATGAATAAACTGGGATGAAGCAGGGGAAGGGAGAGTAGGGGATGAGGGATGAGAACATAAGGGAATGGGATGGTCGAGCTGGGACAGGGATGGAGTGGGAGAGTAAGGAAAGAGATACCATGATAGAGAGAGACATCATGGGAATAGGGAGAAACAGGGTGCTAGGGAAGTCCCCAGGAATCCACAAGGATGACCCCACCTTAGACTACTAGCAATAGTGGAGAAGGTGCCTGAACTGGCTTACTCCAGTAATCAGATCAGTGAATACCTTAACTGTCATCATAGAGCCTTCATCCAGTAACTGATGGAAGCAGATGCAGAGATCCACAGCCAAGCACCAGGCTAAGCTCTAGGAGTCCAGTCGAAGAGAGATTCTATGAGCAAGAGGCATCAAGATCATGATGGAGAAACGTACAGAGACAACAAAACCAAACTAGTGGGAACTCATGAACTGTGGATCAATAGCTGTGGAGCCTCCATGGGACTGGACTAGGCCCTCTGCATAGGCAAGACAGTTGTTTAGCTTGACCTGCTTAAGGGGTGCCCTGGTAGTGGAATCAGAATCAATCCTTGGTGCATGAACTGGCTTTTAGAGCCCATTACCTATGGTGGGACACCTTACTTAGCTTTGGAGGGGCATGGATCTGCCTCAACTGAATGTATCAGGCTCTGCTGACTCCCACGGGAGGCCTTGCCTTGGAGGAGATGGGAATGGGGGGTGGGTTGAGGGGGAAGGCTGGGGGGCAGGAGGAGGGAGGAGGGGGGATCTGTGGTTGGTATGTAAAATGAATAGAAAATTTCTTAATAATTAAAAAAAGAAGTAATTCATAACCATAGTTTTTAGTTACTACCTACTAACTGATAGGAAAAGACAGATTTAAAAACATTTTGTCTCATATGAAATATAAATATTCAATAAATATAAGTAATTATAATTACCTACAATAATATTCAATAAATATAAGTAATTATAATTACCTATAATAGTTATTAGCAATGTGCAAATCAAAGCAATAAATCATTTTCCCTTTCTGCCTACCAGGAAGTCACTAATTAAAAAGACAATACACAATGGTGTGAGGAAACAGATTCTGCCTCTCTCCATGCATAATGTGTGAATCAGCATAAGCATTTTTGGGAAACAAACTACAGAAGGTACTAAAATTTTAATGTGTGTGCCCTTGACTTGGTAATTCTGCTTACAAGAACTTATTATCATTTTGGTGACATCCAGCTCCAACAGCTGAAAAGTCACACTGAAGAACCTGACATCATCAACACATTTTTTTTGGGGGGGGGTTTGAGACACATTTTTTTTTTTTAAATTTTTATTTTGCAATACAATTAAGTTCTACATACAGGCACAGATTCCCTTGTTCTCCCCCCTCCCGCCCCCCTCACCTTCCCCCCAGCCCACCCCCCATTCCAATCTCCTCCAGGGCAAAGCCTTCCCCACAGACTGAGATCAACCTGGTGGACTCAGTCCAGGTAGGTCCAGTCCCCTCCTCCCATGCCGAGCCAAGGGACCCTGCATAGGCCCCAGGTTTCAAACAGCCAACTCATGCAATGAGCACAGGACCCGGTGCCACTGCCTAGATGCCTCCCAAACAGATCAGGCCAATCAACCCACTCAGAGGGCCTGATCCAGTTGGTGACCCCTCAGCCATTGGTTCATATTTCATGTGTTTCCGTTTGTTTGGCTATTTGTCTCTGTGCTTTATCCGACCTTGGTCTCAACAATTCTCGCTCATATAAACCCTCCTCATTCTCGCTAATTGGACTCCCAGAGATCCACCTGGGGCCTAGTCATGGATCTCTGCATCCAAATCCCTCAGTAGTTGGATGAGGTTTCTAGCACGACAATTAGGGTGTTTGGCCATCCCATCACCAGAGTAGGTCAGTTCGGACTGTCTCTCGACCATTGCCAGCAGTCTGTTGTGGGGGTATCTTTGTGGATTTCTGTGGGCCTCTCTAGCACTTTGTTTCTTCCTATTCTCATGTGGTCTTCATTTACCATGGTCTCCTATTCCTTGTTCTCCCTCTCTGTTGTTGATCCAGCTGGGATCTCCCACTCACCCAAGCTCTCTTTCCCTCGACCCTCGCCCTTCACTACCCCCACTCATGTCCAGGCTGTTCATGTAGATCTCATTCCATTTCTCTGTCATTGGGCGATCCCTGTGTCTTAAATTAGACATCAAAATGCCCAACAGTCCAATTAAGAAATGGGCTATAGAACTAAACAGAGAATTCTCAACAGAGGAAACTCAAATGGCTGCAAGACATTTAAGGAATTGCTCAACATCCCTAATCATCAGGGAAATGCAAATCAAAACAACTCTGAGATACCACCTTACGCCGGTCAGAATGGCTAAGATCAAAAACACTGAAGACACCTTATGCTGGAGAGGATGTGGAGCTAGGGGAACTCTCCTCCACTGCTGGTGGGAACGCAAGCTTGTACAACCACTTTGGAAATCAATATGGCGATTTCTTAGAAAATTGGAAATCCATCTCCCCCAAGATCCAGCTATACCACTCTTGGGCATATACCCAAGGAATGCTCAACCACACCACAAGAGCACTTGTTCAGCTATGTTCATATCAGCATTGTTTGTAATAGCCAGAACATGGAAACAACCTAGATGCCCTTCAACTGAAGAATGGATAAACAAAATGTGGTACATATACACAATGGAATACTACTCAGCAGAGAAAAACAATGACATCATGAGGTTTGCAGACAAATGGATGGACCTAGAAAAAATCATCCTGAGTGAGGTATCCCAGACTCAGAAAGACAAACATGGTATGTACTCACTCATAACAGGATACTAGATGTGGAACAAGGATGACTGGACTGCTACTCACATCACCAGGCAGGCTACCTGGAAAACAGGACCCTAAGAGAGACACATTTTTAAACTTTAGTGAAAAACTGGAGCTTGCTTCTACAGCACATTTCAAAACAGGTTCCATGTTTGAAATGACTACTAGAAATTCCTGACCCAACACTTTTAGCAATGATCTTTCCTTCTACATTCTTGGCTGCCACCATCCATAAAAACGGTTCATACAAGGGACACAGCAGTGGTGTTGATCATCTTTTAGGTACTTATAAGGACTCTCCTTGCTCTTATTTTTCATGGAAAAATTCTATAATGCACTTTCCACTCTTGCAGCCATATCACCAGTACACAGGCTCCCACAAGGCTTCAACGTTTTACTGATATCAAAATGTTGCCTGTATTGGTTAGTTTTTTGTCAACTTAAAACAAATGAGTTAGCTGGGAAGAGGGAACCACAGCTGAGGAATTGTCTCCATCAGATTGGCCTGTGGGCAAGGCTGGAGGGACATTTGCTTGCTTAATGATTGACGAGGAAAGGCTCAGCCCACTGGGTGCTCTACCACTCCTGGGTGTGTAGTCCTGGGTTGTATAAGAAAGTGAACTGAACAAGCCATGGGAAGGAATCTAGTAAAGCATCATTCCTCCCTGGTCTCTGCTTCAGTTCCTGTCCCCATCTCCTAACAGAAGGCATGGTGCAAGAGCTGGTTTTCTGTGGGTAGTGGAGAGAAGATGAAAACCAAGCTGCTCACATGGGTTCATTAACAATCGGCACCGAGGCTAATTAACAGGAATTTTAGGGTTGAAACAGCCAAGCCAGGATGAGAAACAAAGAGCTCCCAGCTGTGCATAAGACAACCAAACTGATAGGTAAGAGGAAAGGTGGAGCTCTTCGCCAGGGTCAGCAGGCCCAGTGGCCTCTGGCTTCTAATTCAGCTAATCGTAACAGAGTAAGTAAAGATGGGCTCTAAGAAAGTCTTTGCCTATTCTGGAAAAGGGGCCTCAGACCACCTTGTAGAAAGGCATTAACTAAGAACCACTACAACTACTTCTTGGTAGCTGTGAGAACAAGGGGGAGTATAATTACTGAGACACCTGCAAGATCAGAAGGAACAATCCCAGCAAATGACTCACAAAGTCAGGTACAGACGAAGGCCAGGGGGTCTAGCCACTCTTGCAGCGCTTGGTCATCTCCAGGTCCAGTTGAACATGCATAGAGTGTATGCATCCTCCATTGGCTCAACCCATCACAGTCCAGAGAACTAGTCAATGTGACAGCAATTGCCTCAGCCGTTGTCTAGTTTCTGCCATAGCCAAAACCCCTAGACAAGGAAGTTCAATGATTTTTATTTTTTTCTCTGTTGGGTACCTACCCTCCTAACACTTGGGTGTTGCCTTTTTCCTTAATTTCTTAGTTTTCCTTAATATCTCTTAATAAAGTTTGCTTCTGCTTTGCCTGCTCACAGTGTTGGACCCCAAAGTTTAGGGTCTCAAGTGGGCGCCCCAAGAACCCAGACTCAGTCCAGTTGATGCAACAACACGAGGAATTTATTGGCTTCGGTACAGAAGGGCAAACTCTGCTCCTAAGAGCAAGAGCTGCATCTTACTGCAGCCCCATGGGGGCTTTTAAAGAAAAAACCCACAAAAGCCATAAGATTACAATTCCCATACAATTTCATTTCACAAGATCATGGTCTGATCACAGAGTGGGTACAGTCACGTCCACATGTACATTCTTCCTAAAACCTCAAGGAGGGTATCAGGGCGGGAGTGGAGTTTACACAAAGGTCACAGTGGTCCTTCCTGGAACACTTGCAACTATCCCAGTCACAGTTGAGCACATCTCTTAACAGAAATCTTTTTACATTGTTATATTGTTACAGGGGTGATTGAGTAGTGGCTGAGTCAGGTGGCCCTTGGAACTAGTTTTCTTTTTAGTTCCTTATTTCCTGGTGCTTGAAGTTTCTCTCTTCCTGAGGCTTGGGGGTGTAAGCCTGAAGGGCTAGGGTCTTTCAACAGGAGTACCTGAGTCTTTATCACTGGCATGAACAAATGAACTCTGGGGCCACTGTCCCAGATCAGTCTTTAGTGACTGAGTGTCTGGCACCCTAGGTCCTTGGGTTAAGCACAGCAGAGCCAAGAACCTATTATGTTAAACAAACAAACAAACCAAAACCCCAAACTTGCAGCAAGCAGTTCTATTGATGCTGTCAATATTTTTTTCATGTAAATAAGGTATTTGGGCTAAAGAATAAAGTAATGAATGGGGTAGTCAAATAGAAACTGAGGTATTCTGTGATATAGCCCTGATTGGTGATTTTTAAATTTTTTCTTGTTTCACCTGAAAGTAAATATGGTTGCCTTGGGAATCTGAGACTTTCTAGCTTTAATCAAAAGTTATGCATGATAACGACTGTAAAATAAGTATCTGTAATATAGTAAAATATGTTCACAGGCAAAACTCATAAAAAACTTTATGGCTTCAGAGAATTAACTCTTTTCTTTCTTTTTTTTTTTTTTTTTTTTTTTTTGAGACAGGCTTTCACTGTGTAGCTCTGGCTGTCCTGGAACTCACTCTGTAGACCAAGCTGGCCTTGAACTCACAGAGATCCACCTGCCTGTGCCTCCCACTGAGACTAAAAGCATAGACCACCACACCTGGCAGAGAATTAATTTTTAAACAGTTGTTATCTTTAAAAATATTTTACTACAAGTCCCACAAAATAATTGATAGACCCAAATTTTGTTAACAAATTAACTTTATTCCAGGATATTGCCAAGATATTAGAAAAACAAGGACTTAGGCCTAGCTTAGTGGCAGAGAGCTTGGCTAGAGTGGGCCACCACACCTAGATTTCTCAGTTCTTATCCCAAAGTATTACCCAGGTACTGAATTGCACTACTGAATGGGCTCTGTTGTCTTACTACTGTTTTTAAAGAGAATTGACACATAGGTTAAAGAAACACTCTCCCACTATTCCTAATTTGTAAAGTTTTTTTTTTTTTTAGTTGGAAATAAATGTGGAAAACTATCAAATGCCTTTTTGTGTCAAGTGACATAACATAATTTTAACTATATTAATGTAACAATTTTCCTAATGAGCTTTTTTTGTGTTTGTAGGATAAACCTTAATACAGGTAGATTTGAAGAGCTATTGGTATTTTGTTCATTTATTTGCAGTTTTTAGAACTTTTTCATTAGCAACCAAAGATGGTGTGATACCACATTGCCTACTAACATCATCACCATTCTTTTCCGGTTCTAAAAAAATACACTATCCTCATGAATCTGAATAACCTTTTATTTTCTGCCTAGAATAACTTGGATACAACAGGAATTTTTTGTTCCTCAAAAGTTTGGTAGGATCAGTCTATAAAATTAGCCTTATCCAGGGCTTTTGGGGAAAAGAGATCCTGACTGTCCTTCCATTTGTCTGCCGTGTTGACTGGCCTCTTGTGTTTAGGACATCCGAAGTCTGGAGTAGTTTCCGTGTGGCTCCTGATTTCTAACTTCTCTGTTGTCTCTGTGGTATTGTCACCGTCCTAGTATGTTGACAAGTAGTTCTTGCTAATGACGCTTACCTTTCCTCCACTCAGGGCTGACACTGGCATGGGCCCAACAAGAGTTGGCCCAGTGACATTTTAAACCAACAAATGACAGGTGTTAAAAATCCTTCTTTTGCTTAAAAAAATAATGGTACTGTGGCTGAGCCAAGCCAGGCTTCTTCTCACTGACTAGACTTGCAGGTGTAGCTAAAGGGTAGATTAGTGTCTATCACATCAAGACTTGTTCAAAACACTAGAAAAGAGCAAAATAACCAAAAAGGGAAATGAAAATGGAGAAAACCAAAGAAAGTTTAAAAATAACAAACATTAACTCTTTCTTGCTTTGTGTAATGCCTAAATGAAATGAATAATTTTCTATGGAAGGATAATGTATCAAACTGTATTAGACTCTTTGTGGGGTTTCTTTTGTTGTTTGTTTGTTTTTTAGAGATGGAGTTTCTCTGAGTAGCTCTGGATGTCCTGGAACTTACTTTGTAGACCAGGCTGGCCTTGAATCAGAGACCCACCTGCCTCTGCCTCCTGAGTGATGGGATTAAAGGTGTGCCCCACCAAGCCTGACTGATCTTTGTGGGTTTTAACAAAACATGATTCACCTGCAGAGGTGTGGGAAATGCTGCACACTTCAGAAAGTCTCTTAGTCATCATGAAAGGAGTTTAGGTGCTGTGTTGGGAGGGCAAGGTACCCTTGCTAACTGAGTCATGCATCCCCCTGAGGGATGGAGCCAAGGCTTACTCGGAGTGTGTCACCTACTCCACATCGTTGCTGATCTCACTGCATTACCTCCCAACATTCCACTTCAGGAAACAAGGATAGACAGGCCAGAAACAAGAGACCCATCCTTCAGTTCTGGTTCTGCTGTTGCATGACATAAAGTGCTCTAGAAACTGCTGTCTTTTTCTGTGACTTGGTTTAAATAGGATTTGCTCATCTCTAATTACATAAACCTCCAATTGTCAATTGACTCCAAAATGTAGAGACTCAACTCTCAGTAAGGTTGCTTTGGTTTTAGTGTTTATCAACAGAGATAAAGGGTCATGATGGAAATTGCTGTCTACATGATTGGGGAGGTAGTGCAGTCGGTAAAGTGTTGTGCAAGCCTGTGGACCTGAGTTCCTATCCATAGCATCCACATGAAAAAAATCTAGGCAGTTACCCTCTATGAGGAGGGGATGGGGATGGGATAGGAGTAGGTGGGGGGGGGGAGTGGGAAAAGAGGAGGGAGGGGGAATAGGGGTTGGTATGTAAAAGGAAAGAAAAATTTTTAAATAAAATTATAATAAATAAATAAATAACAACAACAACAACAACAACAAAAATCTAGGCAGTGTGGTATGCATCTGTAACCCCAGAATTCATGGGGCAAAGATAGGAGGATCTCCGGAGCTTCCTGATCAATTAGTCTACTTATTGGTGAACTCTGGGTTCAGTGAGAGACCCTGTCTCAAAAAAATAAGGTTGAAAAGTGATGAAGAAAGACACTTAAAGACCTATGACTTCCCTCTGCACACAAAGAACAAATATGTCCAATGAATGTGAAAAGAAATGTCAAAAAGAATATGAATAAATGCCATAATGGAGAAGGCAAAACCACAAACATTTAAATGAAATAAAAAAGTATAAGACATGAAAAATAATATAATAAAAAAAAATTTCATAAGAAAAGCCAAACTGAAATAAAACTTGAAATGGAAAATTTAGCCAGGCAAATAAAAAGCTCAATGGAAATCCTCACCAATGGATAGATCACGTAGAAGAAAACACATTGCTTTCTATGTTACAGTGTAGCTTAGTGTTCCTGTGGGATTCCTACCAGTAGGGGTGGGATATCTCTGGATAGTTTTCCTGTTCTTGGGACCCTTTTCCTCTTACTGGGTTGCCTCATCCAGCCTCGATATGAGGGTTTGTGCCTAGTCTTATTTCATCTTGCTCGGCCGTGTTCGGTTGATATCCTTGGGAGGCCTGTTCTTTTCTGAAGGGAAACAGAAGAGATGTGGATCTGGAGGAGAGGGGAGGTGTGTGTGTGTGTGTGAGGAGTGGAGAGAGGGGAAACTGCTGTCAGGATGTAATATATGTGGGAAGAATAAATAAAAGTAAAAACAAAACAAAATCAAAGCAATAACTTAAAAAATAATATATTACTTTAAGAGCAACAACAAAATGTTTCAAGAAAGTAACTGAAGAAACAATCCATTCACAATAGCATAAAAATAGTATCTTGGAATAAATCTAACCGAGGAAGTTAAAGACTTGACAACAAAAATGTAAAGACACTGAAGAAAGAAATTGAAGAAGATACCTAAAGATGGACAGACCTCCACGTTCATGGGTATTATTAATATTGTGGAAATTGCCATTCTACCAAAAAGCATCTGCATTAAAATTTCAATGCAATTCTTTACAGAAATTGAAAAAAAATCTTGAATTCCATGTGGAAAGTCAAAAGACTCAGGATAGCAAAAATAAGCTCAAACAATAAAATAATGCTCAAGGTGTCACTGCCCCTGATTTCAAGTTATATTACAAAGCTATAGTAATAAAAGCAGCATGATACTGGCATAAAAAAGAACAGATGTGCTGATCAATAGAATTGAGGACACAGATATAAGTCCAATCACAGCAATTCAATTTTTAATAAAAAGGTTAAAAAATACCCATTGTAGAAAAAAAGAGAATCATCAACAAATGGCTCCAGTCAAACTGGATATCTACTTATGATATGATATGAAGTGAAACTTCATCCTTATCTCACCCTGCACAAAACTCAATTCCAAATGGATCAGGGTCTTCAACATGAGACCTGATACCCTGAATCTGACAGAGAAGAAAGCAAGGACTGTGTTTGAACTGATTGGCACAGGAACAGTCTTTCTGAACAGAAAAAATGTTTACCAGCTATACATCTGACAGAGGATTAGTATCTAGAATATACAAAGAATTTGAAAAGCAAACATCAAGTAAACAAACAACTCAATTAAAAAGTGAGGAATGGAACTAGAACAGTGGTTCTCAAACTATGGGTTGTGTCCTCTTGGGGCCTGAACGACCCCTTCACAGGGATCTCCTAAGACCATCAGAAAACACAGATATTTACATTAGACTAATAACAGTAGCAAAATTATAGTTATAAAGTATCAACAAAAATAATTTTGTGGTTGGGGGGTCACCATAACATGAAAAACTATATTAAAGGATTGCAGCATTAGGAAGGCTGAGAACCACTAAACTAGATGGAGAGTTCTCAAAAAATAAAATAAAAATGGCTGAGAAACACTTTTGTAAAATATTCAACATCCTTAGCCACCAGGGAAATGCAAATCAAAACTACTTGGAGATTTTACCTTATCCCAGTCAGAGCGGCAAAGATTAAAAAAAGAAAAAAGGAAAGAAAGAAAACAAATGCTGATGAGGATATGGGAAAAAAGGGAACACTTGTTCACTAGTTGTGGGCATGAAAACTGGTACAGCCACTGTGAAAATCAATGTGGAGTCTTCTCCAAAAGCTAGAAATATATCTACCATATGATTCAGCGATACTACTCTTGGGCATAAATGTAAAGGACCTTGTATCTTACTCTAGGGATACCTGCTTACCCATGTTCATGGCTGCTCTGTTCACAATAGCTAGAAAGTGGAAACCACCTAGCTGTCCACAAACAGATGAATGGATAATGAAAGTGTAATACATTTACACAATGGAAGATTATTCAGCTGTTAAGGAAAATGAAATTATGAAAATTTCAGGGGAGTGGAAATAATCATTTTAATGGAGGTAACCCAGACCCAGGAAGATAAGCTTCACATGTTATTGAGTATATATGGATACTAGCTTTGAGTTTAGATATCCGTAATTAATTGGAATATCCATGGAGCCCAAGGAACTACCAAGGAGTCATTGGTGAGGATCTTTAAAGAGAGGGTAGATAAGATGCAGGTGGTGTAAATAAAGCCAAATGTGGAATAATGGAACAAGAAGGATTAAGTGGGGTTGGGGATGTGAGTTCAGGGTAGAGAAGAAAAAGGGAGAAAGATAACTATCACTAAAGACCTTTTTAAAAGCTGTGTTAGAAGCTACCACTGTAGAAGCTTCCTAAAATATATTCAAATACACATGTGAGAAGAGTTTAAATGAAGTTACTCTGTAACGGGGGGACAATGCCCCTCCTAGACATCATAGGCTAACCAAAATCCCAGGACCAGGAATGGGTTACCAATTTTGGAGTTGTTGGTCAGTGAGATATTGACACTGCTCTTGGTTACTATGGTGATTTGAATGAGAAATGTCCCCCATAGGTTCAAGTATTTGAATACTGGGTCCCCAGGGAGTAAAGACTCAGGAGTTCAGCTTAGAGAGTGTCAATTATCATCTTTTCCTTACAACAAATTGCTGGTCGTTCAGCATTAAACACTGCCAATATCTGAATGTTTGTAACTCACCAAAATCTGTTCTGTAAGCTAATTCTCAGTATAATAGTATTAAGCAGTAGTGCCTTTGGGAACTAATTGGGTGAATGGAATTAGTGTCCTGATAAAAGGGCTTGAAGACACAGCAATCTTCCCATTTGCAAACCACCTGTCACATGAAGCAGAGAGTAAGCACTCACCAGACACTGACTCTGATGGACTTCCCAGCCTCTAAAATTATGGGAAATTTCTATTAGGTATAAATTACCCAGCTATGGCATTTTTTATAACAGTGAAATGACTAGGACAAACACCCAGAGTAATCAACTCACATGACAGATACTCAAAGTTTATGCTTTGAGCCACTGCATCTTTGTCAGGCATAGTCAAAACACATCGTGTCCGAGAAACAGGGAAGTGTGGATCAGGGGAAAGTGTACTCAACTCAGGCATGATCGAATTTACAAATGACAGTCAACTGGAAAGTCAAAGTTATTACTAGGGACTGGAAACACTAAAGGTGTTCCAGTCCATTGCATCCAGATACCCAACCTAAGAAACTGCTGCCACAAGGTGGTGCCTAACTACAGCAAGGGAGAAGATGAATGTGTGTTTCACACACACAGGAGAGAGAGAGAGAGAGAGAGAGAGAGAGAGAGAGAGAGAGAGAGAGAGAGACAGAGAGAGAGAGAGAGAGAGAGAGAGACAGAGAGAGAGAGACAGAGAGAGACAGAGAGAGACAGACAGACACAGAGAGACAGAGATAGACACAGACACAGACAGAGAGAAGAGAAGAGAAGAAGAGAAGAGAAGAGAAGAGAAGGGAAGAGAAGAGAGAGCTACTCACAGGCTAACTGGAGACATTCTCTAGGTCTTTTTTATTAACTTCTAAGAACACACTCTGCAATTTTTTTAGTTGTTTCTGTTCACATATGTGTATTATTATGCTAGCATTTTTCTTTTTTCTTTTATTTTTATTGATTCTTTGTAGATTTCACATCACGCATTCTGATCCCACTTATCTTTCTGTCCCTTCAAATCTACTCTTTGCCCTTGCAACCTCCCTCACAAAAAAAAAACAAATTTAAAAGAAAAACAAAACAAAAAAACCAAAGCAAAACAAAGAACTAAAACAAAAATAAAAACAAAAGAAAAGAATCTTGTTGTGGGGGCTGTAGTGGCTCAGTGAGTCACACAGTTACCCCTTAGTCCATACATCTTTACTTGTAAGTGTTCATTGCTGAGTCATTGGTCTGGCTCAAGGCCTTTGGTTTCTGCTACAACATCGATAATGGGCTCTCATTGGGGCTCCTCTTGGATATTCTATTGTCCTGTGTCATGGGGATCCTGCTGTGGTTTTTTTTCTTTTTTCTTTTTTTGGATTTATAGTTTTTTCCCCTTCACATGCTCCAGCAGTTCATAGATGAGTTGGATGTTGGAGTGGGCCAACTTATAGCCCTGGTTCTGGGTCTAGGTAGTAGCTGAATTGGTCAGTTCATCAGCTTTCCCTCAGGGTCACTACCCAGAGGAGCTCTCCAGCATTGACTTGGCATGCTCACCAAATGCAGCCTAAACAGGGGAAGGGCCAGTTCTCCTGCTCTTAGGTTCTCAGATCTGGGTCCTCCTCACTCACATCATCAGGGACAGCTCTACTATTTTGCCCTGGCAAGGTGCAGGGTCCTCTCTCCTAATTGCTGTAGGGGACTTTTTTGGGGGAAGGGGGGTTAGCTTTCTTGCTCTCACGCCCTCAGGGCTGGCTCACCTGCATTGCCAACAACAGGGTCAGCTCTAGTGTGCTTCCCAGAAGGGAAGCAGAAGCTGCTTTCTCCACTCCCTGCATTTTGTACAAAGTGCATTTGAGACCTAACTTATTACCGAATGCAGGATTCTACTATGGTAAAACCATAAAGCCTACCAAAAAAAAAAAAAAAGGATGGATACAGATAAAGGAAAGAGAATGCCAAAGGCTGACATTTTAATCAGGATTTCTCAATGTAGACACTTGACCTTTGGGGCTAAATAATCCTTTGTTATGAGGACTGATCTGATCTTTATCAGTATCTCTGTCCTTTATCCACTAGTTGCCAGCAGTAACACTAGGAATCGTGGTTGCCAAATGTCTCCAGGTGAAGAAAATCATTTTGGTTGAGGAGCAAAGCTTTATAGACTAGAGAGTGAGACAGAATCAGAAAGGAATTAAAATGATCAGCTAGAGGAGGATGAAACCAGGGCAGCATGGATTGCAGAGCAAAGTGAGACAATCATCCCAGAGGTTGCTCTTTCAGATGAGTCTTAGGAGAGTACCAGACTACCAGAGGTACCAGTTTATGCCTTTTGTATAGATAGGAATATTATTATTTTCGTTCCTTAGAGGTGTTCCCGCTTGGATCATTTATCAAATAACGTGTGTGGTAGATCAAATGAGAGAAGAAAGTGACACAAAAGATACAAGAGGAAGCTAGTGACAAACTTGGCAAGATTGGTTTAAGTGCAGTGATGAACACAAAAGTCACCTTGGGGTGGATCTGGGTAGTGAGTTTAAAGGGACTAAGAGAGATCACAGAAAGCATCTGCAGCACTTGAGGAGTTTTCTGAGCTTAAGAGCAGTGTGGAGGAGAGATGGAGGAGAAAGAGGATGTGAGTGTGCAGGTAGATCTGACCCACAAGTCACGTCAGAAAATTGTGAGGATGTAGGGTAATATGTGGACCTGATGGAGCCTTTCTTGAGCAGACAAGAGAGGATGGGATACCTGCACAGTGCAAAGAATAAGCTTAGGCCAGAGCATGGGCAACTTACCCTGAGCAATAAAATGAAGGACCGGGTGTAGGGACAGTGTAATTGACAGCAGGTACACATGTGGAATTTATCTTCTGGTTGCTTATGTGCTGAGTGAAACAGAAAATGAGGTCATAGCTGAAAGTGAGGAGGAGGTGTTGGAGTTTAGAGGAGAGAGGAGAAGCATGAAATAGCCACCAAGGAATCTAGAAGACCAAAGAAAAACAGTGTGTGATGGCCGCAGAAGTATAGTGACACATCAAAGCCCGTCCATGCATACGTATGCATATATAATTTTTCAGTCTTCATCAGGGCTCAGCTTAGCCGGGGCTGTATTTTTGCTACATATGGACAATGAAGTAAAGAGACTAGAAAAGGAAGAGGTGTTGAGAATGACCGTGATACAAGGCAATGAATGTGGTGATGGGTCTTGGAAATTAAGCTGGACAAGAAAGGAACTGAGAACCTGAATAGTGTAATGAAAGGTCAAAGGGTAAAAGATTAAATCAATTTTGGAGTTTGTGGGTCAGAGGACATTCTAACTTAAGAGATAAAAAGTGAAGGATCTGAAATGTGAGGACACAGAGGCTGAATTCTGAAACCTATGAAGGGCTGGAGTCACCTGACAGGAAGTGGCTAAGCTAGGCAGAATCTTACAAAACCATTCCAAGAAAGGAAATAAAAGACCTGAGAAGTTAATCTGATAAAATAATGTCCATGTGTATATGTAGGTTCAAGTTTCTGTCCCTCAAGCTGCTCCCAAGTAACTGACATGGTAACTTAATATTAATTGTAAATGCTGGGCCAATGGCTCAGGCTTGTTACTAGCTAACTCTTACATTTAAACTAATCCATATTTCTTATCTATGCTTTACCACATGGCTCATGGCTTGTTACCTCATTTTCTACATATTCTGCTTTCTCTGCATCTTCTGGCATCTGTCCTTTCTCTGCTCTTCTTCTTCCCATCATTCTCAGTTTGGCTCTCCCACCTAACTTTATCTTGCTCAGCAATTGGCCAGTCAACTTCCTTGTTAAAACAATCGCAGTGACAAATCTTCCCAGTGTACAAAAGGATTATTCCACAGAATGTATATTGAAAGCATTCAAGCGTGTAGGGTTCTGTTGGGAAAAACGGCAGGAAACACCACTGGAAAAATGGCAGGTTTCTGCAGCACCAGAGAATGCCAGAAGGTGGCAGGAACTGGAACTACAGCTACAGAGAAGGGAAGAGAAAAATCAGGGAAAAGCAATGTCCTTACTTCAAATGTGACCCTATGGTATGAAAGCTGTGGAAAAAAGACAAAACAGAAGGCAGGAATGTGATGTCACAGGGTCCAGGAGGGGATGGGTCAGGGTCTACTAGGGAAGGCAATGCAACCTCCTGGAGATGATAAGTATGATCTAATTACATTTGCCAATAAGGACACCTCTTCAAGGCAGCAGGTTTCATATTTCCTTTTAACAGGGCTAAACTAATCTAATAGGCATTTGCAGTGCCGATACCCCAGGCTGAGCTAGTCAGGGCCAAAGCCTTGTCTACCTGGCTTCAGACACTCACTGCCTGGTCAGTGTTAGAAGGCTCTTAGCTGAAGAGCTAAAGACTTAGGGTAAGTTGTTTTACTTGAATCTCCGTGCTTCACCCCTGCAAACTGGAGTGCATTATGGCTCTGTGACATTACAACAGGTGTAAGGGCCCTGTGAATTCTAAAACACAGAATTCTAAACATTCCCAAAGTATGGTTCATCAACCAGCACATCAGCATCACTGGGAGCTTGTTTGAAATACAAATCCTTAGTGTCCCTCAGACCCACATACAAATAAATGGTAAGAATGGGACCCTGTCTTGTGTTAAACAGCTTCTTTTGGTCATTCAGATGCAAGTTAAAGATGGAGAACATCTACCTTGTGCAGATGGAGTTCCTCACACACCTGATGAATGTGGTTTTATTTATTTATTCATTCATTTTCTTTTGTGAATTCAGGAGGAAGGAGCTGTTATTTTTGAGGCTCCTCATGTGGTTTTGAACTGAGGAAAAAGAACACTAATGGATATGGAAGACTGTTAGAGAGGAGATAAACGTAACTGTAGAGAGAATCATCTGGGGTGTTTTAAAGGCAGAGATCCCAGGATGTTGCTTTAGATAGCTCAATCAGACTCAGCAACAAGGGGCTGGGCAGGTGGGCAGACCAACCAGATGGCTCTGACATCTGGTTTATCTTCTAGTGAATTGCTCAAGGCTCTGAGTTTCATGTCAGATATTCTGGCTTCCTTTCATGGCTAGCTCCCCTCCTCATTCACCCTATGTAGAAGCAGTCTGTTGGAACACCACTGTAGGCCTCTGCTTGCCTAGGAATATTAGGTGGAAAGTGTGGCAATATGTATGAGGAACTTCCTGCCATCTCCAAACTCCCAAGACCAGTGAAAGCCTAGAAAAAAAAACCAAACCAGATAGCTAAGATTTAACTCAGTAATGACATTTTGGGGCTGTAGCCAAAATAGTGAGGTGTTTGAAAACTACCCAAGGCAGTGGTGTAAAAGGGCCTCAACACCATGAAGAGTGAACAATTGTTTAGTTACTACTGCTTTTGAGCCTGACACCAGACTAGCTATGTTTTCAGGCATTAGACCATGTGTTTACTGACATGATCCTACGAGGGACTGGGATTCACTGCTATGGATTAAGAAGAGATTACACACATAAGAAAGAGTGAGATTAGGCTTGGTAGTCAGGTGTCAGAACATGGTCCAGGAATGGAGCTGTGTGAGGAGAATCCTGTGAGAGAACACACTAAGAAAGCAAGACAAGATTCTTCAGACCTCAGTTCCTTCAAAACATGGATTTGTTCTTGGGATGCATTTTGTGTCCCTCCCATGTATAGCAGATAGATGTCCGAGATGAAGAATGGCTCATTTTCTGGATTGGACTTCCTCAAAAGACCTCCATGGTCCATACTTCCTCTGGAGGCCATATTGGTATCCATGGTCCATGCTGCTGCCCCAGGCTGTGATCAAGCCCGAGGTCCATGAGCATATCTGTAGTCTGTGCCACCACTAAATCATGCTGATGTCTGTAGTTCATGCTGCTGCTGAAGGCCATGTCTGAGGCCATGGCCATACAGCAGCCAGGGCCTGTGTTGACATCTAAAGCCCATGTTACCACAGAGGGCTATGTAGATGTCTGTGGTCTATGCCACTGCCTGAAGCCATGTTGATGTCTGTGGGCCATGCTGCCACTGGGGGCCACATTGATGTGGGTGGCCTGTGCAGCTACCTGAGGCCATGTTGATGTCTGTGGTCCATGTTGTTGCTGGGGCCCATGCTTGGGTCTGTGGTCCTATTGCAGCCAAGGGCCGTGTTGAAGTCCATGGCCAGTGTTACCACCTAAGGTAGTGGGGGATGTCAGTGGTCTGTGCCACTGCCTGAAGCCATGTCAAAGTCCATGGGCTGTGCTGCCACATGGGGCCATGTTGATGTGGGTGGCCTGTGCAGCAACCTGGGGCCATGTTGATGTCTGTGGTCTGTCTGTGGTCTATGCTGCCACCTGAGGCCATGTTTATGTCCATGGGCCAGGCTGTTACAAGGCTGTGGGCCATGTTTCACCAGAGGCCATGTTGATGTCCTCTGCTGTTGATGGCCTGTGCTGCTGCCAGAAGGCTGTGATGGTGCCCATGGTCCATGCTTCAGCAGAGGGCTTTGTTGATGTCCACGGCCTGTACTGCCACCAGAGAGCAAACAGAAGTCCTTGGCACTTGCTGGTGCTGGTGACCATGTGGATGTTCATGGTCTGCGCTGTCACCAGAAACCATGTAGAAGCCCATGATCCATGCTCCCACTGACTGTAAAGGGCAAGGAAGCTACTTTTGCAGTGGTATCAATGAATGCAGACTCACAGTTGAGAAAGAGGGACATAGAAGACTTCTGTGACAACCCCTACCTCCCAACCCCCAACCCAAAAGTAACAACCTAAAAAGGAAGCCATCAAAGAGAACTCTTAGAAATTGTAATAAGGACACTGAAGTGTAGCTCTGCACAACTGACGGCTTCTGTAGGGGGTGGAGAAGGACTCAGTTTTCTCTAAGGGGCTGGGAGTTTGACCATGCTCCAGTGAGTATATGGACAACACGATTGGGCTTGATTTCCTGCCCCCTTCTCTTCTTCCTCCTCCTCCTTCTTCTCCTTCTCCTCTCCCTCCCCCTTCTCTTCCTCCTTCTTTTTTGTTGGGAGAGGTTAAAAGGGTGGGGGATAGATGTGGGAGGGCTGGGAAGTGAGTGTGACTGAGGTGCATGATGTGAAATTCCCAAATGATCAATATAAATACTATGTTGAAAAAAATCTGATTGTTAGTTAAGGGTAATAAAATATAGCAAGGATCAATCCAAATAATTGATGTTGGGTCCTTCTCTGATTTACCAATTGAGCAAGAAGAGTAAGATAAGCAGTTAGTATTTTTTGGCCCTAATGGATTCAAATACCTGTAGTTCTTCCTTTGCCTCTCAGGATAATATAAAAGGACTGCCCAATGCTGCCTCTCCTTCTAGAGTTTTAAATAGATTGGTTAACGCATAATTAGGTTTTCCAAAAGTAGGATGTAGCCAATTAATACCTCCTAATAATTTCTGAAAGTTGTTCACTGTTTTTAGATTGTCTCCTCTAATGGAAATCGTGTGTGTGTGTGTGTGTGTGTGTGTGTGTGTGTGTGTGTGTGTGTGTGTGGTGTTTAACAGTTATTTTAGCAACTAGTTGTCCCAAATATTTCACAGTGTTGACCTTTGTACTTTTTCAGGTGCAACAATAATGTCATTTTTATGTAGCATATCCTGAGTCATGTCATACATAGATTGTAGCTCTTTCCCTTTGGAGGTGACTAACAGGTTGTCATCCATATAATGAATAATATAAGCCTGAAGGAAGACCTGCTTCACAGGCTCTAAAACCTTTCCTACATAGTGTTGACACATAGTAGGGGAGTTTGTCATAACTTAAGGTAGTGTAGGCCATTGATATTAGAGCTGAGGTTCTTTATGATTGAGTGAGGGAACAGGAAAGGTGAGATGCACCTTATTATCAAGATGAATATGTATCATATAGAAGCAATCCTTTAAATCTAAAACGATTAAAGGCCAAGCTTTAGGAATAGCTGTGGGCATAGGGAAACCAGGCTGTAAAGCTCCTATTTGCCACATGGTGGCATTAGCATTCTGTAAGGCAATCAATAGTCTCCATTTACCAGATTTTAATTACAAAAACAGGAGAATTCCAGGGAGAAAAAGAGGGTTCTATGTGCCCATTCTCCAACTGTTCTCTGACTTACTGGTGAAAAGCCTGTGACTTTTCTTTAGAGAGGGACCATTGAGGTGTCCAGACAGCCTCACTGGATTTTCATGTAATTTTTATAGGTGGTGTTTTTTCAGTGACCCCTCTGTGAAAAACCCAATCCATATTTATGATTTTGTCCTTGTGGGAATATAGGTTCCGGAATCCCTTGTAACTCTTCCTAGTCCTTTTCCTTTTGAACCCTATTTTTTCATTAACCTCGTGCTTGTGAAGAATAGGCAGCATTAAAGGTGGGAATATAGATTTCTGCATTAGTTTGTTGTAGAAAGTCTCTTCCTCAAAAAGTAATTGGAACATGAGTAACGTAAGTCTGTAGGACTGCCATTATGCCTTCTGGACTTACACGGTTTAATTTTGTAGCACTTTGTTTAACCTCCTCAGAGCTTGTAGCTCCCAACCCTCTTAAGGTTGAACTTACCTCCATAATAGGCCGATGTGGGGGCAGTCTTCCAATTTATACTCTGAGGGTCAAGAAGGGTCACCTGAGTAAAGTTCTCATGA